>NC_141039.2:19100000-19347500 GCF_052040795.2 Danio rerio | reverse complement strand
AAAGGTATTCAACAAATCCAGGTATAAACCTTAGTAAAACAAGATAATAAAGTGTAATGTGTCAGTCTCATCCAATCAGCATTAAGCTGTGTCGTCAGCCAGTCGTTTCCCATCATGCTTTTGGTAACGCAGTCTTTTGAGAGCAACTGCGGTCGACTGCTCTATCCGAGGTACCCGCCTCACGATCGCGAGAGTTTTTTGGCGCACGTCAGCGAAGGCAAGGCGGACACATTTCTAACCGGCATGCATCTTGCGGTGATCACCGGTGATCGATTCTGCGCAGATTTTGGTCAAGTCAAACGAGCCTAATTGTGTGGTTGAGTTATAAGGACTTCCTGTTCCATGGCGAAGCGTTGAGGTTTGTTATGCCGCTAAGGACACGCCCCTCTGCGAAAACTCTAGATCTTCACAATATATCATTGCTAGAGCTTTCAGATAACAACTCCCAATTTTGGTGTTGATACGATGAAATTTGTGGAAGGAGTTTGTTACACTGCAAGTCATGTCATTTCCTGTGGCCAGCAGGTGGCGCTATAACTGTATCTGGATATTGGCATGTAAACGTGTTCAGTTCAGGACTCTTATCAAGCGTGTGAATTTTGAGGCAGATCGAATAATGCATGTCTGAGTTATAACGATTTCCTGTTTTGTGGCGAATCGCCAAAGTTTGCGAGGCCGCCACAGACATGCCCATTGACGAAAACACTAAAGCTTCGCAATTTAATATCGCCAAGGCCTTTAGATGATAAAACCCAATTTTGGTGTCGATCGGATAAAATCCCTCGGAGGAGTTTGTTAAAATACAACACCTGGAAATGGCAAAAATGCCACTTTTTCGCCGCAGGAAGTTAAAAATATCCGACTTCCTGTTGGGTTTAAGTTATGGCTCCAAGAGACTTTTTCATATGTTTTGGCATGTTTGAGGTGTGTGCCCATTTTCATGCATGTGCGTGATTCGTAGATTGGGGGCTCGTGCGTTTAATTTTTCTAGGTGGCGCTGTTGAATCATTTTGCCACGCCCACTTCCGAAACTCATAACAAACGTAAATTTTCGCCACTTCTGAGGTGTGTGCAAAGTTTCATGAGTTTTGTTTAGCCCCTCAAAACCGCGATTCATTCCGCGGAAGAAGATACGATGATATTAACCAAATTGTGCAAACAGAGCATTTTTGGGGTGAGTGTAAGCAGAATCTAGCCATCTTTTTTTCCATCACTCAGTCCTGCGCAGCACCGCTTTAAACGCATTGGGGAAAAGTCCAAACACAAAATGTGTTCTATATCCTCAAACAAGTGTTTGTTTTGTGACGTGGCAAAATTTATAAATGAAATTTTAAATGTAGAGCTTTTATTAGTGAATAGCTACTGAGTGCAACAATATGGCTATATTTTATTACTTGCTCTTATGTGCTGAAACACTTAGCACGACATCAGGCCCAGATTGGCTAATCGGGAGGAGCGGGAGAATTCCCGGTGGGCTGGTCCGTTTTTTTGGCCGCGAGGGCTGGTGTCCCTAGCTCCAGAATCTGTTGCTCTCAGCAGTCACACTTTTTAAAAATAATTTATTTATTTACTTGACCACAGCCTTCTTATTCATTATTTTACCGCAGATCTGCTTTTTTTAATCTATTTTCTCATAGCCTCGTGAGCAGCCTGCAGGTTAATGATTCAATGTATCATTTTCAATGTACAGCTGTTGTGGTACAGTGGTTAGCACGTTAGGCTATGACGGCGCCAACCCGGGTTTGGTCCTCGCCTGAGTAACATATTTTTATTTTTATTGTTAAGACATATAATACTGTAAGTGTTGTTGGACATTTGAAGTTCTTAAACAGCTGTTTTCTCAAAAAAAAAGACATGATAGTGTAATTAGAAACTGAATTGGAAATGACCTTATTTTAATATAGTCAGTGGTGAACTGAGGTAGGCTGGTCTAAGGCTTGAAATTCCAGGGTTGAAAAAGAGTCCCACTCCGGCCCAGCACGACATCTATCAAAACAAGCATGTTATAAAATACACTTCATACCGAGTTATCACCGGAGAATTTCTGTGGCTTTATATGGGTGGGTGCGCTCACTGTGCTGGCACCCTCCGTTAGTGGCGAGACTACTTGATGCACGATGCCAACAGTCGGTCGGTGAGTAAACAAATATAATGAATGGAAATACACAGGCCTGTGCTTATAGACATATAATGTACTGCTGTACAGTAACGTGTCATTTGTTTGTTTCGGTTGTCTTCATTTTAATGGTTTCATGATGATGGGATGGTGTGCTTTATCTGCCTGATTCCCGCTGAAATGGGGGGTATGTGATATTTTCATTCTGGGGACGTTCTGGGCGGAATTTGCGTGATGCTCTGCGAGCTACTAGCCTGATAGTGGAAACGCAACATAATCTCGGCCTCACTACTCAACCTTCCGGGCGATTGGCCTGGCCTGGCCCAATAAAAGCCCTAGCTTGCACTGGCCCGACACTGGAAATGCGGCTATTCTGAGTCAAGCTAAAGACTCACTGCCACTTTCCATCCCATCATCACTACAACCATCGTCCACTTCAGTTTTTTTTGGCTTTACCAGATTGAAAAATGTCAGCCTTTTTCTTTTTCGCAGGAACTTTAAAATGACTTTGCTGCGTTTCCATTTTAAAATAATTTCAGCGCACATCAGACTGTAAAACACCAGATTTGACGTTGTCTTTTTGTTTGTCACGGCACTGTGTATCAGAATTTAAGAGAGGAGTGTCAGAAGAGCTTTTTTTCACCGCAGGTTTTAAATTGTCCCCTTGAGCAAACTCATTCTCATTCTTGGAACACCGCACTTCATCTTTCTCATAAACTGTCGTAATTTTAGTTACCGACATCATATCGCTTGATGTGCCAGCCTTAGCTGATGCACCAGCACTACCGTTACCATTCTCAGATCTTTTTTCATTTACCTTTGGGCATGCGTGTATTAAATGTCCCTGCAGTTAAAACACTTCATTTTTTCCGTAGTAACAAATTACGTAATCATAATCCTCCCCAGATAGCAGGTAGTAATCGGCCCGAGCTCAGCTCCAACTCGGCGCCTCCGGCTCCGACTCAGCATCGGCGAGTATTATCCGGGCCGAGTCTGGCACGCAGCTCGCTCCCGCACATGCGTTTGGGATGTGGCTGTTAAGCACTGGCCCGATTCCGGTCAACCACATCTGGCCCGAGTCTGTCTGTAGAGTCCGGGCCGCTTCTGGCAAGGATTCGGCTTGTTTAACTGATGACAATCGTAAAAACTCCTGATCGAAACTCCAATCCAGGTGGTGGCGGTAATGCTCCAAAAAGCAGGTTGCCAACCGCCACGAAGATTACAAGAAGAAAAAGAAGTTTGTTCTTAACATTGGATTCCGGTCAGAAAGGTAAGGTTTTTACTGTTTGTGTCATTTATACTATGCAAATTCATTGCTTAAAACATTTTTCACAGTGTTAGGTTGTAACAGTGTGTGGTATATTAAAACGATTTCATACAAAATGCAACTTGTTGTAAAGAAACACGACTGAAGCTAATTGCTATACAAACGGGAGAAAGTGCCTGTTCCTTTGTTAGGTTGAAACAGTGTTTAGTAACTGAAAACTATTTAAGTTATTTTAAAGAAACATGACTAAAAACTAATCGGTGTGTATGCTTATTTCTGTAGACGAATCTGTTAACACTAACATGTGCTTTTAACTTCTGAGTTAACTAAACATTATAAAGTACCGCGTGTTGAAAAAAAAATTTTTACAGGCGTGTACTTATCCAAAAGTATTATGTGATTGTGTAAATAAAACTGAATCATTTTGGATTCATACAATATTATTGTTTAACTTGTTATGTAGTGCATCACAAAAAGTGATCGAAACTCGACACTGTTTACTATTCTCTTTAAATTATCTAAGAGAAATATATTAGTACGTGCTTTAATTCATGTGTGTTAGTCTATGTGAATCAATTATATCTTATGTTCAAACAGTAATTTGCGCATGTAAAACTGAAAGCAGATTTTGATGGGTTTTTTTGTTTGGTTATTGACAGTTATAAATTCTGATTTAAATAAATAGGTAACAATATTTTTTCGGTGAAGTCTTATTGTTCTTGTTTAACAAAGGTTTGTGAGGTCATTTTGCAGCACATCACAGAGACAAAAGATGCCAATGGCACGCTCTTATGAACATGTGAATAGGCATGTTATATTTGGGTGCTTAAAGTCCGTTAAAAACTGTAAACTGCTGATACATTTTCAACATACTTGAGCTTTTTAGACTTTACTATTTGCTTCACAAACGGCAGAAATGGTTTATTGTTATTAGCTATCATCATCAAACTTTTCCACAATGGTAGGTTAACAGTGTTTAGTAACTTACAACTATCTGATCCAAAAGGTTTCTTATTTTAAAGAAATATGACTGATTGACTTAATCTGCTTTCCTATTGGTTTCATAAACTGGTTTGTGCATTGTGTCACAAAGTGATTAGAACATTTACTGTTATTGGCTTTCATCTGACTCAAAGTAAATCAAAAGCATCTGTATTCATCCAGTAATGTCTAGGTTTTAAATAGAATTTTGGGCTTATGCTAATTGGGTAGAATATATTTCAGGCTTTTTCTGAATAGTCATTATTAATGTTTATATTGATTCAAGTGAAGATAAACATTTGTATAAAATGTTGTATGTTTGTTTGTTTGACAGTCCACAACAAGATCCTTGAGCAAGATCAAACAAGTTTGGCACAGAAGAGGTCAGTATATGCAAGTCATGGCTGAAATCATGCATGTGCTTAGCCATCTTACAAATCTGTGTCTAAGATTCATAAGGCTGTCACTCTGCATGAATCTCTGAATAAATCTTGTGCAACCTTCAGGGTGCTGATAATTTGTAGTATAGGTATTATAGCCATTGATTAACTTTGATAGTATTTAAGAATTTTAACTTTTCTTTGGGGGAGATTAAAAACAATGTGATTTTTTATTATAGAAACATCCAAAAGCAACTATGATGTCTGACTGGCATACAGATGAGGACGATGATCGCCTGTCATACACCTAAAAAAAGAACAGGTTTGTTTGCAATTATTTTAAACACATACTGTCAACATTATTTTATAGATCTATTACAACCTGCGAGTTTGGCCCTGGCACTATACTAAAATGATGTTTTGTTTTGTAAATGTATCTGATCATGGTACATAAAGCTCAACTATAGGGACAGTGATGAAGAAAAATTATTTAAAACAAGGAGGCTCGAAAAAAAAAAAAAAAAAGCAGATATGAAGATTTCAGGAATTGATGCAGCACCGCAAGTACCATCATCACCAGAATTCTTAAGACCACCATCAAGATGCACAGATGCTGAACATTCCAGTATGGCTATGAACATTTACAGTCCTTGTTCCAGCGCAGTTGGAGATCAAGACAGAACTTGTTGCAGCTTGTCATGTCTTTGTAGGAATTGAAGACATCACTAAATTTGTTAAGGTTTAATGCAGCTAGAAAGTAAAGATCAACTAGAGAATATCAGCCGTATATAACCCACTGTTGTATTTACACAAGTTGTATGAGAATAAGCTACAGGTTGATTTATACTGATTCCTTATTTTTCTTTTTTAGCACGACTATAGTTTTAAAATTATGTGACGTCATAAAGCAGCAGCTGGGCCTGATTCTCACAGCAAAACCAAAACAGACGTGATGAAATTCCAGATGTAAACACATTTGACCTTCCTTTGTCCAATTTGATATGGAAAAGCTTGAAAATCAACTAAAGGAGCAGCCCGAACAAATGAAGAAGCTGGTAAGTTCAAGCTCTTGCTTATTTCAAAGTGTTTTAAGTTTAATTATTTATTTGTTTATTTGTTTTTGTTTTTTTGCTTCATAGGGAGCCTACTTTGGAATCATTGGTGTTTTCCATTAAGGAAGCAGATTGGTGTATCCTGGGAAAACTTTTGGCTAACTCCTTGTCTAAACAAATGAACTAGAGCGGGGCAAACCAAAATGTGGCCTTTCGTGCACTCCCCCTTAGGACTGTTTAGTCAGTAAGTTGGTTTTAAAAATCTCTATATAGTCCCATTTAGGTTGTACTTATGTGAGCAAGCATGTTTCTTTTTTCTTTTTCTTTTTTTGTACTTGTTCACTAATTATTATCTGTTTATCTTTTAATCACAGATGCAGTGAGAACAAATGTCCATACCACACCACAGATAAAGAAGTGGAAAATGCATTACAAGGTGGCTACAACTTCCTTCCCTGTCAGGAGCAAGGAAGAAGAGAGCTCTACACACACACACACACACACACACACACACACACACACACACACACATTATTTATATATATTTATTCTCACTCATGTCTTGCTAATTAAGTTGAGGTCTTTATACTTCTGCAATTTTACATTTATATATTTCTTTATTATTATTATTATTATTATTATTATTTGAATGTTTTATTTAAAAAATGTTTCAAGATGTTTTTTCAGAATTCAACAGTTCTTTTTTACAATTTTGACTTGTATATTTTATGTATTATCAGGTATTTGTAAGATGTTTCTTGCTATATCTTAAATTGGTTTCTATATTCATGTTTCTATCAAATTTAGCTGTTTTAAGATGTGTCTTGTACAATTTTTTTTAATTCAAGTCTATTGGGAAAATAGTGTTGTTTTAAAAACGTGTGTGTGTGCACTGTGCTCTTTTAGTGTTCTTTAAATCTTCCTGTGTCTTAATTGTGTAGTTTTATTGATTTTATATTGATGTTGTGCACTACAAAATAATTTATTCAATTTTAGTATTATTTGTTTCTTGCAATCAATAAACGTTTATCATTTATTTATGTTGTCCTTTGATTATTTTTGTAATAGGATATTATTTTATTCAAAAAATAATAAAGCATTTTATTCAAAGGTTAAATGCAGTGCCTACACTTTGTGTTTACATTATAGCCTGTGTTTGCTGCTACAACCTAAAGGGTTGTAATATAAAGGTATATAAAAAAAGTATATAAACGTAGTCGCGCCAGCTCCGGGCCGCAGCGCACATTACTCTCGGGCCGATTCCGGCGCGGATGCGGCAGCGTCGGCTCTCTTACGGCCGCCGCATCTGGCCCGATTGATTCGGCAGCCAGAGTCAGGCCGAGTGGCAAGTCTCCGGCAGGCGGGAATCTAGCCGGATCTGGCCCGAGTGTTTTTTGCTATCTGGGTCAACTTTAAGGTGTAAAGACACATCCAGTTCTTCATCTTCCTTTAAAATCATAAAAAGAAAGCGTCTGAAAGAAACATGTTTCAATAGCAAGGACATACAACCAATCAGTATCATCTTTATAGGTGACACTACCGTAGCAAGACATTATTTTCACTAGAGTATAATCAGTAACAAACAGCGGGACATTTGATAACAAAACGACGAGGTCGCACTGAGGTGCTGTTTTTTCCACATGTCAATGTTTATGAATAGATTACGTCAAAAAGGACAAGAGTAGTCTTGAAAAACTCCACATCAGTTTAAAGCTACATTACCTAAGCACCCATTGCAGCTTGTTGTTTTTCAATGAAAAGCTTATAAACAATGTATTTGCTAAATTTGTGTAAGTTTTGCAGAAAACGCTTATTAGATATGGCATTCATATCACGTAATAACTTCACACACACGCATTCATTGCTGTGCATCACAGTTTATTTTGAAAGGTAAGAGTCCACGGAAAACATCCCATCAAACACATTTCAAGAGTTCCCACTTAGATATGCTTGGCACTTATAGCAGGTTTGGCATGCTGTCCCGGGAGAGAACCCTGAGCTCGGAGATATTTGAGCCCAGGGCTCCCGCCCGGTCTAGAAGCATATCAGGAGAACCGAGATCAGGTAGGTCTCGATCGCTCCCCCTTTAGAAGGGGAGAAAAAGGAGGAGATGGGGTGGAAGGGGGGATTCTTCCAAAATGAAGATAGTGCAATGGGGAGAAAGTGATCCATTTATACTAAGCTAGGATCATTCTGATTGGATTATTACTGATTACGGATGAGTGGCCAGCGGTGCACAATCATATCACGTGCTCCTCTCGAAATTAGTTTATGAAACTTCACTTCAAGAGTTCCCACTTAGATATGCTTGGCACTTATAGCAGGTTTGGCATGCTGTCCCGGGAGAGAACCCTGAGCTCGGAGATATTTGAGCCCAGGGCTCCCGCCCGGTCTAGAAGCATATCAGGAGAACCGAGATCAGGTAGGTCTCGATCGCTCCCCAAAAAATGCCTCTAGCTCGGGACAGCAGCCGAGTATTTCAAAGAATTTCCCCCAAAAAGCTAGAAAGTTTTTACTATATCCGGCTGCTGGATATAGTAATTAAGGAATGAAGAAAGAGTAGGGGGCTCCAGTTGGAGCAAAGTTTGAAACTGACTCCTGTGGAAGCCAGAGCGGGGGAGGGGGTTGGGTGGAGACTAGTGAAGGGGGGCCATAAGGGGTGGGCGGGGTTGACTCATTAAGAGTCAAAAATGCTCGAGGAACACTCCAAACGGAGATAGAGCAGGGAAGTGGCAGCGCTATATATAAATATATATGTATATATGAGAGAGTATATAAATTTATATCTATATAATGGGATAATCTAAGGCCTGGAGGGGGTGATCAGGAGACTTCTGTGAGTCAGAATGGGCGCTGCGGGAGTTGGGTGCAGCAATTTTTTATTTTGCCATCTCTAGCAGAAATCGTGAAGTGTGATTTGGGCGGTGGAGATTTCTGCTAGAGGGTGAGTGGCAAGTTTGGCCAGACTCTTGCTGGAGACGATGCTCGTGGAACACTCCGACTGGAGATGGAGCAGGGAGTGACAGCGCTCTATATAAATATATATCTATAAACGAAAGTCCATAGATATACATATATAATGAGTTTCAGTGGCCTGGGGGGGGCAGTGACTGACCCCTGTGGGGGTCGGCGCCCGGGGAACAGGGCAAGCTGGCCTACTCTAGCAGGAGTCTGGGAAAGGGGATTTGGACAGTGAAGACTCCTGTTAGAGGGTGACGGGATAAGTTAGGTGCTCGAGGAACACTCCGTTAGGAGATGGAGCGGGGGAGTGACAGCGCTATTATAAATATATATCTATGTACAGGTGTATATAGATATATATATATATAAATAAAGATTGCTAAGGCCTGGAAGGGACGGTGAGACGACCCCTGCGGGGGTCGTAGCTCGGGGTAACACTTCTGCGGAAGTCAGAGCTTTAGGGGGGGGGGGCGGGGTCCGGCAGGAGTCGGGAAATGGGAGGGGGCTGTGAAGACTCCAGCGGAAACGGCCAGGGTGGCGGGGTGACGGGGGGCTTGGATGAAACTCCAATTACCTATGTGGCTGGGGGAGGAAACTGAGTGTTACTCAGGCTAGAAGGAAGAAAAAGAAGAAGATAAGGTGGCTGGGTCATGCCCTCGCCCTTGAGTGGATGTGGGATTATGGCTAACAAGAGCCATCTGGGCTTCTTTGGGGGGCCAGTGGCTAGGACGCATGTCTTGAAGGCATCAGGTGACCACCTTCCTAGGATCTGGATTTGTTGCTGCCCTTTGTACTTCTGTGATGGCTGCTCATATTCTGAAACATAGTATACAGGAATAAGAGAAGTAATTCCACACTTTAATACTTTTCCCACACATTTAAAGACCTTATCACCATTTTCAATCAAAAAAGCTGGCGAGATTTATCTTACGGAATATTTACTAAATATTAAAATGTAACAAATGAATCCAACTAAACATTTGTATACAGAAACATGTATATTAAAATCTAGCCGATTCGACAGGTTGTCACCTATAGAGCTGCAGACTGATAGTGTTGCAGTAAACAAGCGGCAAGCTGTCAAACCTTAGTAGAATTTTACTGATTACGTAACTACCTAGAATCCTGATATTCACGGCTTGAACACAGTCATATGATGACACCTTGTACAACAATAAATGTATTACCTTGTAAAGGAATCTAAGACTTTCTAATACTTTAAGCCCTCAAACTCCTCTATATTGACTTATCAGCCCCCAACACCTTCTGATACTCCGGAGACACCCTGTGTAAGAGTGACTGGGAGTTGATCTGGGGGATACCTGTGGAGCAAAGAACTGCTATAAGCATCTCTTAAATCAGAATCGTGTGACAGGGCGGTTGTGTCATCTATAAATGGGAAGAAGAGGGGGGGGGGTGCAGAAGGAGAATGAGGCTCGGCGGAGCGACTGCTATAGCGGAAGTACAAATGATAGTCAGCATTGGAGCGTTATGAGTGCTAAATATTGTCAATAGTGATATGAAGAGTAAATGGGGGGGGGGGATATGTGAATATGGTATCAAGGGTGTGGGCTGTATAGGCAGAAAGTATCTTTGCGAAGAGTGTAAATGCATTAGGAATGGATGAAGAGTGTGATAGGTTGAATGAGGGCAGTTTCAGGAGCTGGCAGTCTTGAACTCTAAAATGGAAAACAAGACAGAAATAGAAATGAAATCTTAGCAACATGGCACAAGTACAGCAGACATGATTAATTGTATTGGCTGATATTCGTGGGAGGAGTCTTCATAAGTGTATGGATGATTGTGAATGGAAGCGCCTTTGTTAATGCATGTTCCAATACTTAATGTCACAATGTGCCAGGGTTGTAGAAGTGGGCATTTGTCCTCCTGCAGGGTGGTAATTAGAAGGAGAACTGAGTGTGTGGGGCGTTTCTATGCTGGAAGTCCAGGAAACCTCTTGGAGAGCTGGTGAGATGATGATGGAGTGGAGTTTAAACCCCTTACTGATATAGAAGTTTTTTAAAACTCGAATGTATTTAACACAAAGTATAAGTATGAAAGGCTACTCCATGGCCAGAAATGTCCTCCTCTTGTTTGTTGCAGTCGAGCAGGAAATTGTTTTCTTACTGTCATTATAAACTGACTGACATTCAGGTGTATTGATATGAGAGTCACAATTGGCGTGATACAAAAGGGTTACTGCTTGATGTGTAGGTTGTCTATCACTTGCTGGGTAATACTCATTTCAGAATTTTATTTACTTTTTTTTTTTTTTTTTTTTAAATATATGTATATATATAATTATTAATAAAATGTAAATATATCAACTGCCTACATCAGACTTAAAAAACGATGTTGCCACTTAATAGGAACTGTGTGAATGCAATGTTTATCATGGCTTTACTCCATCCATGATAAATAACATGTCTGTAATCTCAACATGATTATTTGGCCGGATTCAGTCTCTGCACGCAGTCCATTCATGAATTTGTCGGGAGAGAAGGCGGGACCGTCTCCAGTTTTGGAAGCTTTTGGTAAAGCTCCAGTTTTAAGCTATTGGCTCCTTGGAGTCACGGTCAAGAGTTCAGAGTGCAAAGGCCGGCGGCCATTTTGTAGATCAGATTGCTACAATGTTTATGCGTGAAAGTATGGCTCCACTCTCACCAGCGGCTGGTTTGGATATCAGTGCACCTTTTCATGGATATATATCGACGAATGAAGGTGTTGTGGACCTATGTTTATGGATTAGACTGCCTTGTCATTTGCCTTCGAACTATTTCAGGTGTCGAAATGTTATGGATCTGCTGACCAGCGGGAGGCTGAGAGGTGAGTTCTTCATTTAAAGCGTTCTATTCACGCTGATCTTCAGACTTCCCTTTAAAGCATGCACGTTACCGAAAGTGGACCGTTAACGTTAGGTGATCTGTGAGTTCGGCTTCTCTCCGGTGGCTTGAAATCGCCGGCGTCATAAGTTTAGACGAAGTTGTGGCTTGTGTAGTGAGGGGCAGATGAAGTAGAAGATGGAAGAGTTGATATGCCGGCTTCTTGCGGGGATTCTGGCTCGATTGCTGGCGAGGCAGCTGCTGGAGTTTTGGGGAGAGCGGGGTTCTGGTTGGAGAAGTTGTTGTTGTTGATTGTTTGTTTGTTCTTCCATGCCAGAAGGTTGAATGATGCTGAAGCGTAGTTTAAATGCTGGAGCGTTTGTAGCGGGAAGCATTCTTCCAAAATGAAGATAGTGCAATGGGGAGAAAGTGATCCATTTATACTAAGCTAGGATCATTCTGATTGGATTATTACTGATTACGGATGAGTGGCCAGCGGTGCACAATCATATCACGTGCTCCTCTCGAAATTAGTTTATGAAACTTCACTTAGTCCACTGACACAATAGTGTTGAATTATGGATGGTTATTCATTTGTTTATGTCCCGGAGACCTATTGTTGACACCATTTTACCATGGTACTCACACATGAAAACGCCGTCTTTGGAGTAAAAGACCAGTCGATGTCATAGCTTAGAATGTTACAGATCAAATGAGACCACAAACTAAATAAAAAGTCCAAGTTATAGTTACTAAAATCTAAACAAAGCTGAGCGTTTTGGCCGTCTGTATGTCTCTCAGTCATTTGCTATCGATCATACACAGAAGTTCAGTTTCTACTTCCCCGAAGTTTGACTGACAGAGAATTTAGCCAATGGCTGCGTGATTTTCATGTTACTGGACACTTTTTGCTCTAACTAGCTGCAAAGAACTGTCAATCATCACTCGATGCACCTGCCCCCCTGCACGGACTGCAGCTGCTAACAGCTCAAGCTAACGAGAGAGAGCGGCTATATTTCTGAGGAGAGCTGATACATGCACAACGTACATGAAGCCTTACTTTCAGTTTTTCTAACGGTGAGTAATACTGTCATTGCTTGTTGTTTACATCTCAGGTCTTCTGTGTTTAGCCTACTTGTGGCTAAAAGTGTGAATGTCTCCGCTAGCCATAATCTTTCAGTAATGTTTACCATTATCATGCAGCATGTTGGCCATTGATCTGAATAGCTGCTGTTACATCTGTAAGCTATGTTTATAAATTAGCATATGTCAAAGTGGGCATCAGAGTAATTGTTTACAATAGAATGCTAATTCTGTTTTTTTGTCATGCAGCTGAATCTCTGCGCTGGAGTGATGGAGTGAAGAATCTTCTGCCAGTGACTGAGAGAACAACAACTCGTACAAGACTTTTTTTGTTGCATATGCACTAGACTTATTTTATGCAATGTACTACTTGTGCTCAAAAAAATCATTCTTGCTGTACGTTTCTGCTATTATTTTACAATTTAAAAAATTGTGGTGTGTAAAAACCTTCAGTGCGTGAGGTCATCAGACTGCTTCTCCACATACAAGGAGAGGGAAAAAAAATCACGAGAAATTGTCTCATAAAAATAGTTTCAATTTGTATCAAATTGGCATCAAATTCAAAACATGTACTCAGGAGATGTGTGGCTTCTGACCTACTACTTTTCTGTGTTGATCCAGGACTGATTTAAATTTTTTTTATGAAATTATAAAATGTTTAGTCCAGTGCATTTTTTTTTACATTACTTAAGCATCCATAAAAAATTTTTCATTTTGAGCATTATAAACACTGTATGATGGATAATAAAGCCCAGAGTGCCTTCTTTCCAATGATACATAAACTGTGAATGTAGACCAAATCATTCAGCAACTGCAAATGTTTTAGCTTTGGGAAGATATTTTTGGAGAAAGTGCCTCTGACAGTGAGGGAGAGAAGGACATCGACATAGCCTCAGAAAACTTTTTACAAAAATTTCATTTTGCATGCTATCATCATCAAATTTAAAATATAAACTCATGAAATACTTGGCTTTAAAGTCATATTTTTTCTAGGACATTACATTAATGTTGTCCTGTGTTTTTATATGAAAAACAAATATTGAACACTATACAATTTCTTTTTACCTTATGACTTCATAATGTATAACTTTTTTTATTTTTTAACATACAACTTCTCCTTTTACCACAGTAAAGCTTGAAGTGTCTTCTTCAATGACATATGATTTATGTTTGTAGCTTACTGTAGTGTGGAACTGTTACTATTTAAAGTTAGGTAGGTGTAAATCCCCAAAACTGAGCGCTGGCTAATAATTTAAATGTATGCATTGGTATGTTACAGCCCTAATGAGCATGATTATGTGAAACTCCATATAGATACTGCAGATTTTTCAATGATTTCGGGTACTTAGCAATGCACGCACACATATATGCACAATCCATAAATGCTCTGCTGATTTGCACTCTATAATACCTGTTTTATAACTTTAAACTATCAACAACCACCACTGAGCTATATTCTAGCGATCGTTCCCGCTCCGTGGCGGATTTTGGTTTGGATTTTAGTCCATTTCATGTGAGATGGTGGGGGTGAGTGGAAGAAACCAATTCGCGGGGAGAATATTTTCTACATAAATAATTTATGATTTCTTACGTGGTCCGGTACCGGTCCACGGCCCGGTGGTTGGGGACCACTGGTATATACGGTAGGTTCCCATTTATCCGCTAACTTATTTTTGCCTCTTTCGCCTTTGTTGGCAATCAGCACTCTGTTTCCACAATGTAGATGTACCCCTTTTATCCTGCGGTTATACATCTCAGTCTGCTTGTTTTGTTCTTGTATGGCATGTTTTTGGGCAATTTCAGCTGCTTCTGAAAGGTAGGACATCAATGCAGCAGCATAGTTGCTATAATCTACAGTTACAGGGTCATTGAAAACTTGTTTAAACATTACATCCACATGTAACCATAGTGTGCGCCCAAACATAAGCAGAAAGAAAAGGGGCATAACCAGTCGTTTCATGTACTGTTGAATTATAGGCGAAGGTCAGAGTCTGTATCTGTTGCGGCCATTTGTCCTTAGACCTCAAGGGCAATGAACGTAACATGTTTCTAATGTTCGGTTAACCCTCTGGGGTCTGAGGGTGTTTTGGGGCTCTGGAGAAGTTTTGACATGCACTGACATTTGTGTTGTTTTTAGTATCTTAAGTGAAGTTTTTAAACTAATTTCGAGAGGAGCACGTGATATAATTGACAGCAGCTGGCCACCTATCTACACTCATTAGTTAGCCAATCAGATCTATCCTAATCCACTATTAGTAGCCTAGCTAGACATTACTCCCTTATCTTCGTTTTCCGAAGAAACCCCCCATCCACCTCTTTCTCCTCCTTTTCTCCTTTACAAAAAGGGGAGCTCTCGAGAACCACCTGATCTCGTACTCCCCTCACATGCACTATGGACCTGGCGGGAGCCCTGGGCTCAACTATCTCCGAGCTCAGGGTTCTCTCCCGGGACAGCATGCCAAACCTGCTTACAGCTGTCAAGCAATATCTTAGTGTGAACTCTTGAAAAACATATTAGTGACTAAAGTGTGATAACACTGTAAACAGCACAAGTTGGGCTACAATCATACCTAAGCAGCATGTTTGTATGTGTTTGTGTTTTTGAGAAAGAAACGTTTATGCGTGGTTAGTGAAAAACTAAAATTTTGAAGTCACTGAAACAAGGCCGTGAAAACCACAGAGAACATTTGTGCACAAGACTTTTGAAAACTGGATCTTGTGGCCTAGTGTTTTTGCTTCAAAATGATGTGAGAATCATCTTGTTAACTTGCCCACAGAAAACAATATAATGAATTAAAAATTCTAAGTCACTTTTTAGGTGAAATTGGTTTATGCGGGAAGGCGTGAACTATCATTACTATGCAGTGAGTCACACCTGAGAAGACAAAGACCTGCATAATGAGCTGCATAATGAGCCATCAGACAGGTACAGTATGTGACTAGGAGGGAAGAGTTTCAAGAAGGAATCAGAGGAAAGTTTATATACTTTTTTGTTTGCAGTTTATTTAAAATATATTAATCACACAAAATAACTTGAGATACTTTTGTGAAAGTCAGTACACTCTATAAACTCTGCAAACTTTTAAACTTACAAATAGCAAATCTACTGTTTTTTTTTTTTTTTTTTTTTTTAATGAAGAGTTTAGTTGCAAAATAAGATTTATCCATTTTGAGAAATGTTGGTTTTTTGATATTATTATTTAAGACATCAACAGTCAAGCTCATTCACAATTTTATACATTAAACTATTAAGCTCAATGAAGTCCAGGAACACAATATTCTTCAAACCCAGGATATTTTTATTTAACTTTGTGTCTATAAACACTTTATATATAAGTCAAAAAAACATGCCAAGATGCAACATATCATCTTAAAATTGTTAAACATCTTAAATTGGTTAAAAAACAATACATTATAAAATATGGAATAGTATATACAAAACTTGAATTATAATAATACGATTCTGAGTTATTTTTGGTAATCTCATATTAGAGCAATGTTACTTTAAAGAATGATAATTAATTCATATTAACAAAAATAACTGAGCAAAAGAAAGCAGGTGAAAAACAACACCATGTGCAATAATGAAATCTTTTAAACAGTCGCCGCCATCACAGTAGCTTTTGGCGCAAGTTATCATCCTCTCATTCGGTATTCACAGTAATTATTTAAAGAATAAACTTACAAAGGACACTTAGAAATGTAGTCTTGCAGACAGGTATCTTGTGATGAGGAGGGGCGCAGGAAAAAGGCAGTATTTCACTGTAACCGCTGGCCTTCTTCTTGACATCAGCGGAGACTCACAGGCACATGATTATTTGATCCTGGTCCACTTTTGTAGCGTTTTTATACATTTTTGTGACGTTGAAGGCTACATCTTCATCTAACAGTTTGTCGGCATGACACACGGACCAGCATTACTGACCAAACTCGGAGCACTTCTTGTCTACTTTAGCTCTCTTTGCCACTGGTCCTTTACCTCCGTTATTTTCACATCTAGATTTACATATGAAGCGCGCTTACTGAGAGGCGGGACCACGCTGCTGTAATGAGGCGATATAGGAAAATCCGTACAATCCTTACTTTTATACGGATTACATAAAAAGAGATCATTTGTTTTCGACTTGAATTGGTTAATGCAAAAGTAGACATATCAAGCTTTATATAGATACCAGAAATCATAATCTTTGTTGACTATTTGCGGAGTTTCCTTTCATTTTAGTGACGTGTTTTTCTGACCACCGTCTGCTCGCGCCTCAGATGCTTGTAATGACAATGCCTCGTGGGCGTGGTCGCATTAAAACTAATAAGATCAGACAGAGAAACTAGACATAGCGTTGGTTTCATACCGATTACTTTATCAAGCAATGTTTGTTTCCAACATGCATAGCTGTGTTTAAAAGTAGACACTTTAAGCTTTCTAGAAATGCATGTCTCATCTGTGTGCGTTTTGTATTCGCGGAGTTTCAGTGCATTTTACTGACGCGTTTCTAAAAGCAGTTCACGGAGAGAGAAAAGACAGAATGCCTACACTGTTTGTTTTTCTTATTTTGCAAAAGCACACACGTTTGTTGTTGTTGTGAGTGTACACAACAAAAAGTAGACACATAACAGATTCGATTGATGTACTGATCTTATCTGTACGATCAAAACTGAAAGTGTTATTTAAGTTAATTTCAGCAGTTTGACGCCACCACAGGTCAAAACGCGTATACACGGTCTTCAACCCCAGAGGGTTAAACCGCTCCGTAATACCATTGTCCATAGGATGATAGGCAGTCATGTGAGATTTGGAGACACCAGAAAGTGCCAGTAGTTCATCGATAAGCTCGCTCTTGAAATTTGTGCCTTGATCTGTATGAATTCACCAAGGGAAACCATAGACACAGAACACATGATCCCATAACTTCTAAGCGACTTGCTTAGCTGTTTGGTTAACCCAAGTAAAAGTATGTGCGAGCTTAGTGAAATGATCTGTCGAGACCACCACATCCACTGAACGTTGCTTCTTATCCTCTGCACTCCAAAAGTCAAGACAAACTAACTCCATTGGTGCAGAAGTTTGGATGCTTTCCAGTGTAGCTCTAGCAGCTGGCTCAGGTTTGCCAGAATACACCTCTTGCAACACTTAACATATTCCTTAATCTCATGGTCCACCTTGTGCCAGTAAAGTCACTGTTTTGCTAAGTGAATTGTTCTAGGTTGTCCTTGGTGACAAGATTTTTATTTATTTATTTTGTTTTTTTGTAGTATAGTTTGCGGTGGAGCCAGAAAGGCAATTGCAGATTAGGAAGGAAAGTGGAGACTAAAATGTTGAGTTTTTAGTTGTTTTTTAAAGACAGCGAGTGACTCTGCCGTTCTGATGCAGTTAATGAGTTCATTCCACCAACTGGGCAGATTGAATGCAACAGTTCTGGAAAGTGATTTCTTCCCTCTTTGAGATAGAACCACGAGGCGACGTTCATTCAAACAACGCAAGTTTCTGGAGGGCACATAAATCTGCAGAAGTGAGAGCAGATAAGAAGCAAAGCCAGAAGTCGCATTTAAAGCAAACATCAGAGCTTTAAATTTAATGCGAGCAGCAACTGGCAGCCAGTGCAAACGGATGAGTTGCAGAGTGACGTGCTCTTTTAGGTTCATTAAAGACCACTCATGCTGCTATGTTCTGAGGCAGCTGAAGAGGTTTGATAGAGTTAGCTGGAAGCCCGGCTAGTAGAGAGTTGCAATAGTCCAGTCTGAAGAGAACAAGAGCTTGAACAAGGAGTTGAGCTGCATGTTCAGATAGGAAGGGTCGGACCTTTCTGATGTTATAGAGTGTGAATTTGCAAGATCGAGCAGTTCTAGAAATGTGGTCACAGAAGTTTAGTTGGTCATCAATTGTTACTCCAAGGCTTTACACACCATTTTGGATGCAGTAATGGTTGCCCCAACCATCTGGGTTGAAAAGTTATGATGTAGAGTCGGGTTGGCAGAAAGTTCAAGAATTTCTGTTTTCGCTAGGTTAAGCTGAAGATGATGATCTTTCATCCAGTGTGAAATGTCTGACAGGCAGGCTGAAATGCAAGATCCCGTCCTTGATTTTCAGACGATTCCACTGCTTAATGATATGTGTTAGAGCTCTGATATCCAACTGGTCTTTTTCTCGTCAAGAAGGGCATCTTTTATGAATTACAAAAGGGAGAACTTTCAAAAATAGTACTGTCAAGCTCTTGACTCCTTTGCAACTCATCGTGAGAAAGTCCAAGCAGAGAGATTTGATTAGCAGCAGCAACCCGACAAACAGATTGTGCCATCTGGACTGCACGAGTAAATGTAGCAGTTTCCCACTCATCGTGGACTTGGCAAAGTGTCTTGATGACTACTGAGTCACATGGTTGCTCATATCTGGATAGACATTCCACACAATCATTACACTTGTGGCACTCAACCTTCAATTGAAGCGCATCTTGTATACCATCTTCCTTAACAGCATCAGCTCCAGTCAGCAGATGGTTGTAGCTCTCATTTATGAGTCTGTGACTAAGGCCCCATTTACACTGCCAGTTAAATGTGATTTTTTTGCTCATATGTGAGACAGATCGGATCTGATCAATGACCGTGTAAACACAAAAAAACGCATGCATTCAGATATTCAGAGATCGGTTTCAGGCCTCCTTCATATGTGGAAATAAATCAGAATAGATTGGATATGTGACAATGCGACTGTCATGTAAACGGGCAGATCGGATTTATTGAGGCATTTTGTTCTGTACATCATTAAACTTGCGACAATATGGTGCTTCTATGCAGTTTAATGACATAGAAAGAAGAGAATTTGTGGAGATGCCGACGCAGTAAACAACATCAGAGTAAACGCAGAGGAGGAAAGACCTGGAATCTCTCTCGTACCCACAAAATCCTCTGAATGGTGGAGAACATCATTAAAGCATATAAACCATAAGTGCAAGCTGCGGTGATGGCCCTTTCCCACCTCCTCCTTAGGCAAAGGCTACATCATTAACTACACACAAACATTAGGGCCATACCATTACATAAACTGCGTGGGGGTAGATCTGGACTGAACCATTCACTTGCTTATACTACACTTCGCATATTTCGCAGAGCTAAAAACAAGCCAATTTCTTCCATCGTGGCAAGTCCCAGATACCAGGTCTGCCCATGCTCGGCTGCCCTTCGGTGCCTCTGGCTTTGACTCGGCATCGGCGAGTGTTATCCGGGCCTAATATGGCCCACCGCTCGCTCGCGCACATGCGTATGTGATGTGGCTGTAAAGCACTGGCCCGATTCCTGTTAACCATATCTGGCTTGAGTCTGTCTGTAGAGTCTGGGTCGCTTCTGGCAAGGACTTGGCTTGTTTAACTGATGACAACCGATTAAATACTTATTTTATCTAGTAATTTGTTAGCTCCACGTTTAATGATAATTCCATGGTAAGACAGCAACAAAATAATAAGAATATTTTGTGTGGATAGTCGCAATATTAAGACGCAACAAAACATTATCATTAATAAATGGATTATACATATTATCATGGCACAGATCCCTTTATGCATGCGCGATATCGTAAATTGTGTGGCAAGTTTAAACGCATGAATTGCATTATTAAAACAACGTGTAAACGAGAGTTCACCAATCTCTGTCCTGGAGGGCTGGTGTCCCTGCAGAGTTTAGCTCCAATCTGCCTGGATGTTTCAAGCATACCTAGCAAGACCTTGATTAGCTTGTTCAGGTGTGTTTGATTAGGGTTGGAGCTAAAATCTGCAGGACACCGGCCCTCCAGGAACAAGTTGGGTGACCACTGGTGTAAACAAACAGGCAAACAAATCAGATACAGGCAACAAATTGGAATTGGGCGTCAAGACCTGACAGTGTAAACGGGGCCTAACTGTTTTTGCAAACGGGTCTCTACTTAAAGTGTCAGCCACCACATTCTTTGTTCCTGCGATATGTTTAATGTCAAAAGAGTAAGTGGCTAGTTTTGAGACCCACCTTTGTACACAGGCATTGAGTTTTGGCTTGGACATTATGTAAGTAAGTGGATTGTTGTCGGTCCAAACTGTAAAGGTGTGCCCTTTGAGCCAATGGTTGAACTTTTCGCACACCACTTCAAAGCCAAAAACTCAAGCCTGTGAGCAGGATACTTTTTCTGTGTCATACTCAAGGTCATGCTGGCAAAAGCAATAGGTCTGGCTATTTCTTCCCCTGCTGGAACTTGGGAAAGCACAGCGCCAAGCCCAGCCAAAGATGCATAGATAAAGTGAATGAGTGGTTTTGAGAAATCAAGGTGTGCTTGAACAGCTCATTCCAACAACTTCTCCTTAAGCATGCTGAAAGCAATATCGCACTCATCCACCCAGACACTAGGATTCAGCTTCCGAAATGTGCCAACATGCTTCCCAGATCTTACTTTACCTCGTCTCTTCTAACCTGCCGTTAGAGCAAAGAGGGGCTTGGCAATAGCAGAACAATTAGGAATAAAATGTTGATAGTAAAAAATCATTACTAAAAATGACTTGATTCTTTGTGGTGATAGAGTGCAACCATCCTCCTTCATGAGTTGTGAGTTGGAATGCAATTTAGAACGAACTTGCATGTTTTATTGTGATAAATAACACTTATATGACATGTTTTAACTGGAGCTTCAGTAAAACTTACCTCTCCTCAATCGCGCTTGCTGCGAACTGAGAGAGAGCAGGCGGAACTGAAAAACGACACTTAAAGGGGCCACGTACCATTTTCCAAAATACACCAATACATTGAAAACAAATACAACTATGATTTCATTAACTCTGAAATATAAGATATTTAAAGAGCAACTTTGAAAATATGAAATTAAATAAAAATAATTGATGATTAACAAGGAGAATTTTGAGTGAAATTAATATATATAATATAACACCTGTTACACTTTCAATATGAGTGATGACACAACAGCATTATATAGGGTTGGATTTCATTTGGGGTTATTTCGATACCGGTGCTAAATTGATATTTTTTAAAACAGTACCGGTGTCAAAGCGGTGCCTGAACTTTTGAGCCACAAAATTATGATGGATGACTGTAGAAAAATATTTTATTTGACAAAATCTTTAAAAAGAAATACTTATAGTGGAACAATACAATTAAAGTTTAAAGTAAACATCAATTCATATTTTATATATTTGAATTAGGCAACATTAATAGATTCCCTTCTATCATTTGTTGGTTAGCATGAATTTAAGATCTGCATTATAAAATTAGATTAGCTTACAACTAATCTGTGGAAAGGCTGTCATCAAAATACTGAACTCTTTTTTTTTTTTCTAGGGTTGGAGTTTGTGACTATGTTTACATGGTTATCAGTAATCTAATTATTTCCCTTAATCTGAATAAGACAGAAATATGATCAAGTTCTTTACATGAGTTGCTTTTTTAATGTTCCTTTCATGATCCCGTCTTAAATGTTATAGTACATAGATCAATTAAGGTCATTGCATCACCATGCTATCCATGTTTCCTCCAGCGTTTCATGTGATTTCAAATGTGTTTCATTTCTAATTTTTCAACTAAACACACATAGAACATTTGTGCACAAGACTTTTGAGAACAGGATCTTGTTGCCTAGTGTTTTTGCTTCAAAATGATGTGAGAATCATCTTGTTCACTTGCTCACAGAAATTCAAATTTCAAATTCAAATTTTTAAGTCACTTTCTGTGTGAAATTGGTTTATGCGAAACGGCGTGAACTATCAGTGAGTCACACCTGAGAAGACAAAGATCTGCATAATGAGCTGCATAAAAAGCCATCAGACTGGTATGTGACTAAGAGGGAAGAGTTTCAAGAAGGAATCAAAGAAAAGTTTATTTACTTTTTTGTTTGCAGTTTATTTAAAATATATTAATCACACAAAATAACTAGAGATACACTTGTGGGAGTCAGTGCACTTTATAAAACCAAAAACTTTAGAAACTAACATATAGCAAATCTACTGAAAAAGTTATTCGTAAATTAACAGTTACATTGCAAAACGAGATATATCCATTTTGAGAAATGTTGGTTATTTGACATTATTATTTAAGACATCAACAGTCAAGTTTATTTACAATTTTTATACATTAAACTATTACTTGAGCTCAGTGAAGTCCAGGAACACTGTAACGAGGAGCCTGACACGGAGGGATCCATTTGCAGTATATTTATTATGATAGAATAACTTTCCCTGGAGCAGAAGCTATTCTCTCCCTTAAACAATCTTATTTCATCTTCCTAACGAGCATAAGCATAATATATGATGAGCATATATTTAGAAGTTCAATTATTAAAGATATCTGAATCACACTCTTGCAACTCAGCTCCTATTAGGCTTGCACTGTTGTTCAATCCATTGTTTTCATATAAATTCCCCTTAAACCCACTAAAACCCTTTTAAGGTAGCTCCGCCTTTCCAATAATCATTGGTTCGATTTTCATAGGAAACAAGTTTCTAGTAAAAATGGTCTTTCTAAAATTTAAATGAAAAAACCTCAGTTTATTAAATTGATGTCGATAAGCTCCCATGAGTTTATGGCTAACATCGAATTTAATATAGAACTTATTATGCCATAGGCTGTGCACGCAATCTACCAGTGGCATATGGACCGGGCTGGGCCTACTTTTATATTCTGTGCGCGTGAGCATATCCCATTTGTACACATACAAAGCTAGGGCCATTCTATATTGTTGATCTGGAATCGATTTAATAAAGTCCGTTAAACCACTCTTATTAGCCACTGATTCAGGTACACCGTGACTGCTATCCAACATTAACGGGTGTATTCCTCGATTGTCGATCCAGTGACTGTCTAAGAAACATTTTATTGTTTGAAAGGTTTCATTTAAGAACCTTTCTTCTTGAATGCCCATATATCTGACATAAGCTTTCATATTGATCCATTAGATTTTGATCATAAAATGACTGGCCAGTTATATAGCAATACCAGTATTCTGCTTTTGACAGATCCGTACAATATTTGACCATGTTGAGTTGGAAAAAGGATGCCCAATCAATCTGGCTTTAATCCACCATATTTCCGGATGAGAAATTTAGCCCCGTTAGAGCTAAAAGGTTTAATTCCCAATTTATGTATGCACGCTTTTTCGCTATCACAATATTTTCCTTGGGTGTGATGTTTTTTACGTTACCCAATCTATCACTTCGTAAGGAATTACTGGTATTTCCTTATAAACACCTAATATTAGGTGAGTTCTGTTCAAACCATCAGGCCAATAAGTCACATGTCCTTTAGCTCCCGCTATTAACCAATTTGTTAATCTGCGATTCCTTGATGTCTGATTGCCTGTTTCTAATAATAACCCAACTTTACTTATTCGGCCACCATGTAGGCCTCTAAGTATTTTGTCATTTCTGGGTGCAGAAATGGAGTCGGTCGTTATACATTGTTTAGCATTAGTCAAATTCTGCCAACAATGTCCTACTGATTTTCCTAATTCAACTCCACATTCCAAACTCCAGACGCTTAGGCTACTTTCATTAGTCCATACTGTCTGGTTTTTATCTAGGATTTCAAGCCCAATCAGTCTTACATGGTATTCATTTATAACTATAAGGCTGTCCCATTTAAACTTTACTGTAATATTCATTAGACCATTATATTTAGATGGTATAAATAAAGCAATTGGGTTTGAATGATTACATACCCAAAATCTGTCGTCTATATTTTTAATGTAAGACTTCATCATTGTTTCAAAATCACTACTATTGTAGGTTTTATTTTTCACAGTTATTTCCTGATTTGGACATACCCAATCTTCCGTTATCTCTGTTTACAGACATGTCGGGTTTCTTCCGTGCTTTGTGTTTTTATTTCTAACCCTGAAAAAATCGTGCCTGTAATAATTAGGAGTAAAGAGCTAGTTATCATTAGGCTTATCGCGGTCTCCTGGACCCGTGACTCCGTACACTTCCGGCTCTCTCACCCCTCTGACAGGCCCGTCTTTCTCCATGCTTTCCTGCAACAAAGAACAGAGACAAACTCGATTCATCCAATTCTGTCCCTTGACTGAATTTTTTGAAGATCCACTTTTTTAATTGCATTAATTTATTTCCTGATGCTATATACGATTTATCTTTTGATCTATTCAGATAAACATTTACTCCCTGAATACATTCACCAATACCAAGGTAACTTCCCGTAAAATTTAACAGAACAGTTAAATCCAGAATTTCTATCCTAGATTTATCCTCGTCGCTTGGTTCACGAGTCATTAAGTGATATGGTTGTGTGGATCTGATAATTTTGAGTTTTGCTGTCCCTTCTCTAAAGGATTGTGAAGATCCATAGACTGAGATGTTTGATTCAGTGGGTTCATCTTTCGGTTCGCATACTTTGATGCATTGATTAAATGTCATTTCTTTTGCTGTAATTATTATAGCATCAGAAAGTTCACATTTAAACCACTCGTTGTCATACTATCTCAACAGCTATACACATGCGCCTAAGCCACCTCTCTTGTAGCTGACCTGCATGTGTAACTGCAGTTTGACAGTGGTCTCCCAACCCCCTAAGTAAGTGAGATAAATCAGGCCATTCCGAAAACTCTCGTTTCCATTCAAAGACTCCTGCCCTCCCGGAAGACCTTCTGGGCAAAAGGACAGTTCACTGAGCCTTTGGGCCATGAATTTTGAATCTGCATTTGTCATTAGGGACACTGGGTTTATGTCCCACTTTGTCATTATTCTATTTTCAACCAAGGCCCCTAGGGCCTTTCTGGATTTTTGAGTCATCCATATTTGCTTTTTGCTAATTAACTCTAGGCATTTGCAACTGAATAAACTCTTACATCTATCACACGATGTAAATTCTTTCCCATCATACACACATCGGCATTCCCTTCCAAGGGCAATGAACCGTTGTTTACATGACTGACAGTTTTGGCATCAACATTCATCCTGCTTTATCTCATATTGTTCGATTTCAACCTTCTGGTGTGATTCTCTGCAGTCACCACAGATGGTGACGTCATGCAAAGCACACGCATCAATATCTCCTAACTCATTCCACCACGGGAAATGAGCTTCTAAACCATGCTGAATTAGCAACTCTGCTTTATTCAGCCTATTGGCGTATAAGCCTTCAGCTAGTTTAAACGCTACATTAGGTTTTCCACACAAGGCGCAGTCTTCGATCCTATAACTGATAGCTGGTGTTCCTTGTATATTGACAGATTTTCTTCCCAGAGCTCTGTCATATTCTGGCTTAAGCCATTTTTCAATGGTCAAGTGTCCAGAAAAACCTCTAATAACTCTGATACTCTGATGAAGCCTTTTTGCTTATAAAGGCCTTCACAAGATCTGAAGTCACAGGTCAGGTTTGTGTCTGCCATTATTCCGGCTTTTTTATTATGTCTCTCAGACTCCAAATACCGTTAGCTTCTAATTTGACGGTAGTGGATTAATAAGGATTCAACCTTATTAACGCATAAATTATTAGCGTTATTAGACCTCACTTTATTAGGTAATCCACAATACTTAAACCACTCCTTAAGACTATCAATTACTACTTCTTCCGTAGCTCTTGCACAAGGATAAATTTGTGTATAATTACTTGCGTTATACGTGATTAAAAGAAAATAACAATTTTTCTTTTTGGTTTGAGGTCTAATAGGTCCAGCAAAATCCATGCTGATTTCATCGTTCTCGTGATCTGTTTTTATAGATCCGTAATCATTATAACGTGAATCAATTGCCTTTGCAATTTGGACAGTTCACTTTTATCTTATAGTACTCAGACTTTAAGTTTTGTATAATTAGGCCTAAAGCATAACAATTTAGCGCTAAATATTTTGTGGTAGGGTGCTTTCATTCTATATGTAGTTTTTCAAGTAAGTCTTCTTGACTTTCCTTCGTGACAGCCCATACTCTACGCACATAACTGTCTACTTCCTTATTCCCTA
The DNA here is from genome assembly GCF_052040795.2 of Danio rerio. Classification (NCBI taxonomy): domain Eukaryota; kingdom Metazoa; phylum Chordata; class Actinopteri; order Cypriniformes; family Danionidae; genus Danio; species Danio rerio. The sequence continues at coordinate 19,320,905 of NC_141039.2, read as the reverse complement.
TAGCAGCCGTCGTATTTTGTGACGTATGGCTTGTTTGCTGCAATACAGTCAGTGTAATTTCCGTGATTAGCTCATCTATTACCGTCCAGTCATCAGCTTGTTTTAATGGCTTCCCTTTGGAAGTATTAAAATCATTATTTTTCCACATACCTAAATGTTCCTCTACAGCTTGATAGATATAATCACTCGGTCACTATAAAACATTTAAGGTCGCTCAGCTGCTTGGCCTTCTCTAAGGCTTTCCTAAATGCTTTCACTTCAGCAGCCTGTGTGCTCAACCCTGCCTGTAAGCTACCTTTGTCTGACTCTGTGACCTTGCGGCCTTTCTTTCGAATCCACGCCCATCTGGTTATTCCCTGCTCGGTTGTACCGTCAGTATAATCACAAAGTTTATAAATGGGAACTTTGGTAGTCTTTTCGGCTTTAGGAATTTTGTCAGATTTAAATTGAAACTGCGTGTCATTTTAAATCACTGACTATTTTGCCCACATATGACAATGTACCGGTTTGTTCTCACTTATAAGGTTTTTAGCCTCTCTCACTATTTGATTTATGCCTTTACCTTCGGCCTTCACCAAAATCGGCTGGTCCAGTGCAAGGCATTTCAGTGTAATCAGAGATTTAGCGAGTGTAGCCAAAATGTCGCCTCATGCTTTCCAACTTTCTTTGGTTTGTGGGTTTAGTGGAGAAGATAAAACTTACTGGATGTTTTTCATTTCCCTCATTATAGAGAATTATTTTAATTTCATCCTCAGAGTTAGCTATTTTTACAACTAACGGAGTGGTTTCGTCACTTCTCACAAGGCGACCACTATTTAAAGCTTCATCTATGAGTTTAGCCTTTATTTCGGAAAGTTTCTTATTCCAATTTAAAACACCCCCTCTTGTTACGTTATAAAGGGGATTTGCATGTTTAGCATATACGGGGATTAAATCTCTTACAAAGTTTAATGTACCCAGCATACTCTGTAATTGTTTTAAACTGGTTATTTCTTTTTCTCTTAATTCCTTTCATTTATTTTCCGTAGTTTGCGACAGGAATTGTTCATTACCAGTTATTTGAAATTCTAAAAATTCAACATCATCTTTAGCAATTTCCATCTTTTTATAATTTAACCTAAATCCTTCTTTAGTTAGTTGGCTTAAGGTCTCATCTAATATTTTAAGATGTTCTTCTTCATCATTGGTAACGATTAAAATGTCATCTATATACACTACAACAGGGAGGCCTTTAAGTATTTCCATCATTATTGCTTGAAAAGCATTTGGAGAATTCTAAAATCCCTGTGGTTAAACATTATATACATATTGTTTATTACTGTTTAGCAGCACAGACCAAAATCCATTTGCAAGATCTATCTTGGACAATAATCTCCCCTCTGGGGCTGCGCCCGTAGCATCTCTTGCATTAATCAGATATCTTGTATTTGGTACAGTTTGTTTGTTTAATGCTTTATAATTTGTTACCAACCTCCACCCCCCGTCGGGTTTTGCTACCGCTTGAATAGGGGAATTTGTTGGCGCAATATCAACTTCTTTAATTATCCCTTTTCGTTTTAATTCTTCAATTGTACTTTTTATTTCAGGCAACGCACTTCTATTAATCGGATATTGCCTTTGTGGTGGTTGAATACCACTTTTATTTCGTACTGCCACTTATCAGATAATTTTCCGCAATCATTTTTACTTCTTGCGGCATGTGTTTGATATTTTCTTAATAACTCTGTGACTTTAATACAGTCCGCTTTGCTGGTTTCGGCCATTCTTTTTATTTCCTGCTCCAGGTTTATTTGTTTTAACCAGCCTATTTGTCTGCTTTGTAATATTGTACTGGCATCTTTTAGTGTCATTAAATTATTAACACCTTTGATAATTTGCAAGTTTTTCCAATCATAAACTTTATGCATTTCTATATTACCTCTAAAGTCTTTTACATTAAACGCCGTTTCAGTTTTTTTTAGCTTCTTTAGGTAGCTGACTTACTACCGTAACGTCCGCTCCTGTATAAAGATCAAATAATATTCCCTCGTAATTTATATTTAAATTCATATCTGCCGTTTCGGTGACTTGTTCGGACATTATGGCCTTTTTTCCTGGAGTCAGGCAACCCTATTCCTCTCGATTTCGGGATTCTTTTCAGTTACTGTTCACAACCCTCTCGTTGCTCTTAAATTCTCTATTCTTATTTTTTGATTTCGACTTCTTCCTTTTATTTCTTTTATCTATTAATTCCTGTCTCTGCTCTGGGGTCATTTTTTTCCCAGTTCTCTTTTGAGACATAATCACTTTCTGCAGGCTTCTGCTTGAAATCAGATTTTTGGAATTTGTTTTTACTCTTTGGTTTTTCCTGCATTGACTTCTGATGTCTCTTTGTAACCGCAGCGTCTGTTCTCTGTCTCTGCTGCCTGCCTTTTCATGCGGGCGGGGCTTTCTGGGCTCTCTGAGCTGCGGCCCTCGGTGGCTGAACTCTCTGCTTCTCCGAGATTAACTTTCTTTTTCTCTCCGATCTGATGGCAAAATTAGATAATTTTACCCAGGTGGTTTCTGGTCCTAAAAGCTTCGCTTCAGCTAAGCCCGGGACTAAATCTGTCACCTCTTGGAGTTCTCTTATCAGCGCATACACTGATTCAACTCTACCCTGTCTATCAAGACAATATGGGTAAACTCCAATCGCTTTGATCATTTCAGCCCGATCATTTCGTTCATCGTCTGGGCTTTTGCCCAGTATCGTGCCTTGCTGTAACCTCACAGTAGCGGATGCAATTCTTTTGTGATGCACAATCATAGCTTCTATTAGATTGTCATCAGCTTTATAAAGTTCACCCATTCTGACTATCTCCTGAGCTTTTTCCATCACCGTGGCTTTGGGAGGAAAGGTGATTTGTGTTAGCAGGTAGAGAGCTCGTTCTCTTAGTTCGCTAACAGTCTGAGAGGATTTAGTCTTTTTATTATTTTTCCCAGCTAGCATGATGGATTTTCTTACTGAAAATTCCTCATCGGAAGAGCCTGTCACTTCAGAGCTTTCCGTTTCGCTCGAATCACTCAATAGTGGGGTATCATGTCTTTTTCTACTTTCAGCGCCTACCTGCCTGCCTCTGTTCTCTTGAGAGCCGCTTTTAGCAAAGTGCTTTCTTATCTTATGCACCGTTCCTAGTTTAGGATTGCATTTGCTCGAAGCATTCTCATCTTCGGTCATCCCGGACCAAATTATCCCACTAATTAAAGCTTGAAACGCGTCGGCAAGCTCGCATACCATGTCTAATTTGGCTTTTTGATTTATATCTGTGCGTTCAAAAATTTCATCCGCTGTATGGGCCGTGGCTAGATAGATCATGTCAGCGTTCTCTTTCTGCTCTGAACGAGTGGCGCCATCAACTTTTTTCAGCTGTATTTTAAATCCCTCCAGGATTGTTACTCGTCTATTTCCAGCTTTGATGAACCGCCCGTCAACGTGGGCTGACGTTTTTCTGTCTTTTGAGCTCGACCTGGCATTCTTTTGCCGAATTCTACCTCGAGTCTGTAAAATTCTATCTTCCTCTGAGGACGAGTCGCTCGAGCTGTCTTGTTTCAAGGGACTCATTTTGTGAATCCTAGTTTTTGCGGCTTTTAAAGGGTTTAAAGGGCTATGTTTTGTTTTAGCTTTTGCTTTTCGCATTAGGGTTTCATCATAGATGTACTAGTAGATGGTCCCCTCTGAGTCTCTCGGTCTATCTCAGATTTCTTCTCCCTCTGCTGGGCTAAAAAGGTAAACTTCTGAAAAACTTCTGACCTGTATTGGGCAGCGGCATGAGCCTGTTCGCCCAGAATTAAACCAGCTCTGTCGTCTTCTGATTCAGCATAAAATTCAGGGCTAATGGTTGTGTTATTTTTTAACACTTTAATCCAGCCTCTGAATCGCTCTGGGAATTGTGCGGGACCTTTATAGTTACGTAGAATTATTTCTACCTGTTCCCCAGTAGCCGTAGCTTTATCAATAGTGTTGTACAATTCCAGCCAGTTATTTTCTTGATTGTTTACGCCTATGTAAACACAGTTACCTATTGTACACAATTGAGGCGAAAAATGTAAAGGATTCTCCTTTTTACGCGTTTTCAACTCCTTATTTGAGATAAGGTGGATTTGAATACCCGAAGCGTCAGTCATGTTTTTGTTCGTATAGAATATAGATCCTTTTTTAGGTCTATGTACACTTTATTCTATACTTATTCGAGAGATTTCTTTTCCCCTACTTTTATCTTTAATCTTATTCTCTTTTTGCAAAAATATTAACGTTCCTCGACTGGGGTCTCTATATCCGCTTCATATCCGCTATATTTCTTAGCTAGAGTTTAGTTAAAGGATTGTCTTTAAAGAACGTACTTTGCAAAAGAATAAATTAGATTCATACTTTACCACACAGGGTAACTTAGTTGGGTTCTGGAAAATGAAGTCAATGTCCACTCCAGTAAAAAAAGGTAATAACATACACTTTTATTAATAAAATAAAATCCAGTGAAAAAGTAGAATAAACAAAAGACAAAAAGAAAACAAAATCCTTACTTTATTCTCCGTTGAGAATAAAGAGCAACCAACCTCAATGTACAGAAGTAGGGAAGTGCAAAGCTGGTCAGAAAAGGCTCAGCTTTTATACTCTCAAAATCAGGTCATGCACATAACTTTACCTCATATATCAGTCAGGGTTTGACACATACAACACAAGTATCTGCACACAGAGATGCGTTTTGCCTAATACAGCAAAAGACTAAATATAAATCACTAAGGACCAACTGTATAGTGTGGTGTGACCACTCATTTAGGAATTTCAGTAATTAACAAAACTTAAAGGTCATGTCATATGAGAATAAATTTGTAACTGTTCCATAGGCACATCTTAGAACATCAATCAACACACAAACATTTCAATGCATTTATTTGACAGTTTAAAAGCCATTAATCGACACTTAAGGTATCCTTGTCAAGTGGCACCTCTTGACCTACAAGGGCTTGTAGTTCTCCTCGAGTGTACTTGGTATGTCACCGGCCTCCAGAGTCAGCTGCAGCTGTGCGAGGCGTATGCACTCGGAGCATAAGGGGTCAGGAGAAGTGCTCATTGAACTGCTGCAGAGAGGAAATGTCCCCCTCCCTCTCCATTCACTAGTCTTCCGTGCCCTCTTATGGTCACGTCGTGCTTTACGCTTACACTTAGCTGCTTCAGATATGGTTGAACTCTGAAGTATGGGGATTTCGGAGTATAGGAAAGATTTAAGTTTATATTTTCGTTGTCTCACATTAATCATGGCACCAATCGTTCCATTAGAACCAGTCACTACAGTGGTAACCGGAAGTGAGACTGACGTTGACTTGGAGATTCTTGAAAATAGCAGACCATAAATGGTAGGTAAAATGGGAACCTCTGTCTGACACAATGTCCTCGGGTGAGCCATAATAGCGGAAGACAAATTCACTAAGCAACTCGGCTGTTTCTAGAGCTGTGGGTAACTTAGGGATAGCGATTAGTCTACAGGCTTTTGAAAATCCGTCTATGACGGTGAGTATGGTGGTGTTACCTTGAGACTGGGGAAGATCAGTGATGAAATCTATACCAATATGGGACCAGGGACGACGTGGGATCTCTAGGGGTTGCAGCAAACCAGCGGGGTGATGACGGGAGTGTTTGTTCATCTGGCATAGGGAACAGTTGTTAACCACCTTGATCACATCCTTATTCATGGAGGACAACCAGTATCGGTTCTGGATCAAGTGAAGCGTGGCCGTAATTCCTGGATGCCCGGAACTGGGGTTATTATGGACCTCTGTGATGTGTTTCTCTCTCAGAGACGGGGGAACAAAGACCTTATTTTCAGGGCACGCCGAAGGTGTGGGGTTTTAGGATGAAGCTTGGAGGATTTCGGTCTCAGTGTCCCACTGAATGGGAGAAAAAAATTAAAGAGTCCTTCAGGACTGGCTGGACATCCTCAGCCAATGCTTCTTCATCCGTCAAGCGGGAAAGGGCGTCAGCTTTAATATTCTTGAAACCAGGAATATACATAACTTTGAAATCAAATCGAGTGAAAAACAGCGCCCACCTTGCCTGTCTGGGATTCAGTCTCTTGGCCGATCAGATGTATTCAAGGTTCTTATGATCTGTGATAACTGTGAATGGGTGTCTGGCTCCCTCTAGCCAGTGTCTCCACCAGTGTCCTCCATAGTCGACTTCATGGCTAGGAGCTCACCATTACCAACATCATAGTTCTTCTCAGCGGGGTTGAGTTTGCAGGAGTAGAATGCACAGGGATGAAGTTTATTGGATACCTGGGATTTCTGAGAAAGCACGGCTCCAATGCCTGTGTTAGAGGCGTCAATCTCCAGAGTGAAACGCCGATTGGGGTCAGGGTGACAGAGGATCGGTGCGGTGGAGAAACGAGACTTCAAATGGTTGAAGAACCAAATAGCGTTGCCTCCCTTGACCACGGCTGTGAGGGGAGCGGCTACAGTACTGAAATTTCTGATGAATCTATGGTAGAAATTCGCAAAGCCAAGGAAACGTTGCAATTGCCTGATGGTATTGGGTTTGGGCCAGTTAGTGACTGTATCTACTTTCTTCTGGTCCATTGCTACACCTTCAGGCTGATTATATAGCCGAGGAATGAAATACAGGTCTGATGAAACTCACATTTTGATGACTTGGCGTATAACTGGTTGTCAATTAGACGTTTTAAGACCGTTCTGACGTGGTTAAAATGCTCAGGTAAGGAATTGGAGTAAATCAGGATGTCGTCGATGTAGACGATGACCCATTGGTTTAGCATATCTCTGAACACTTTGTTGATGAAAGCCTGGAATACGGAAAGACTGTTTGCTAGGCCGAAGGGCATAACCAAATATTCATAGTGGCCATTTACAGTAGAGAAGCCAGTCTTCCATTCATCACCTTGTTTAATTCAAATGAAGTTATAAGCACTGCGAAGATCTAACTTGGTGAAATACTGGGCTGAGCGTAATTGTTCTAGGGCTGCTGGGACTAATGGTAGGGGATATCGGTATTTAACAGTAATCTCATTCAAACCTCTGAAATCGATGTAAGGGCGTAAGCTCCCATCTTTCTTACCGACAAAGAAAAAGCCAGCTGAAGCGGGTGACATCAAAGGACGGACAAACCCCTTTTCCAATTCCTCCTTGATGTACGCATTCATAGTTTCGGTCTCGGTCTGAGAAAGAGGAAAGATTCTCCAATGAGGGGGCGTTGTATCAGGTAATAGTTCAATGGCGCAGTCATACTAACGGTGAGGAAGAAGTTTAGCGGCTTTTTGCTTATTAAATGCTTCAGCAAGGTCTCCTTCGCTGGGAGCTATACTTCGGGGATTTGGTTCATCTCGGGATCTTTGGGACAGGTAACTATGGTGTTGAGCTGGACAGGAACGACAGATTGCAAGCATTTTCCAAAGCAATAATTACTCCACTTAATAATCTCACCAGTTTTTTCAGAAAAATTGAGGGTAACCCGAGTATAATGGTGTGCTGAGGAGAATTGGTAACTAGAAACGATAGTTCCCCTTCGGGGGGAACTCCAGCACTATAAGTGGATTTGATTGTTAAAATCCACGCATTAGGGAGGTTCGGTTCAGAAGCTACTCGTCTGAAAGAGTATTGAACGGGCCAATTAAGAATGAATTGGCAGCGCAAGCCTGCGCAGGTGAGCGGCATAAGCAATCAACTGAGTAGATAAGCTCACCTGGCGCCAGCAGACGCTATCCTTTTCGCTTCAGAGACTTTTCTGATCGAGCTTCATGAGGGTTCCTCCTGCTGTCTACAGCCACTTCGAGCGAACGAGTGTCTCCCGGTCCAGAGCGAGTCCACGCAGCGGCAGATGGTCGAGCTGGGTTTCTCCCTTGCCTGGCGTCCCTTTGGGTCCGGTCCTCCAGAGCGGTGCGTATTGTTGCAAAGCATCCTAAAAGAGCAACACAGTCGTGCAGCACGTCCTTTTCAGGACTGCGCTCCGACTGTGCGTTTCTGGTTGCGGGGGTTTCCTGGCTCCGGATGATGGGCACGATCACTGCATTACATGTTTGGGGGTCCAGCATGTTAATGTGGTGCTCGGGGGCGGTCCATGTCATCACTACGATGCCATTACCGTCGCGCAGTTGAGATCGCGGCAAACTCTCGTGAGAGAGCGAGCCACCCCAGTCGCCTCCTGTTCTGCAGCGGGCGCTCGGGCAGATCTGAGGGTTCCAGCGAGAGATAATCCGCCGCCTAAGGGCTCGCGGACCTCTCGCTCCTCCAAGCGCTCCATCCAAGCTTCGGGCGCTGGGAGTGATCCGTCTAATCAGATGGTAGCTCTCACGCTCGCTGTCACCGGAGATCAGATGTCCTCCGCGGCATCGGAGGGTGGGCTTTCATAGTCCGACGATGATCCGGACCCGCTCGCCCCCTTCGGGCAGGTGAGCGCTGTCAAAACGGATACTGAAACGGACGTGTTAGCCGTGCTTTCCCGGGCTGCTTCGGCCGTGGGTTGGAGATGCTTTATCCCCCAGCTCCGCGGCCGGACCGACTAGAGGTGCGTTCCCTTCTTCCTGGCGACACACAGTAGGCTCACGCGGTCTTAAAGAGCACCTTTTTTCTGCTCATGCTGCGTGTCCCTCCACCCTCACCACTCTTGGTGGTGGAGCAGCCAGGGGGTATGTGGCAATTCCTCAGGTTGAGTGTGCGATGGCGGTTAATCCGCGCAGCGCCTCTTCTTGGCGGAGTCTGCTTCGTCTCCCATCCAAAGCCTGTGAGTTTTCGGCTCCCTCGGAGCTAGAGCTTACAAAGCTACGGACCAGGCTGCATCCGCCTTGCATGCGATAGCCACCGTCCAGTGCTACCAAGCGCAGGCGCTGGCCGAGCTGCACGAGGGTGGGTCCAACCCAGGCTTATGAGCTTCGCACCGCAGCCAACTAAGCTCTTCGGACTACTAAGTCCGCTGCGTGTGCTCTGGGGAGGACGATGTCCACACTAGTGGTCCAGAAGCCCCATCTCTAACAAAACTTGGTTGATATGCGCGAAGTTGACAAAGTCCGCTTTCTTGACTCGCCCATATCCCAAGCTGGTCGGCGACACAGTCTGCGAATTCACCCAGGAATTCGAGGCAGTGAGAGAGCAGTCCGATGGGTGATGTCTAATCGGCGGCCCCGTAAGCCCGCTCCGCCCGCCGTGCCATCCATACCTGCTCCTCGCCGAAGGCGCCCGCCTACGAGAGCTGCACCGCCCCCGCACTCGCCTCTGGCGAAGCGAGCGCGTCGAGCACCTCGGAAGCAGGCCACTCCCCCTGCCCAGAACGCCGCTAAGTCTGGCAAACGGACCGCAAAGCGTCCCTGGGACAGGTCATCTGGAGGGGAGGGAACTTGCTCTTTCCCCGCTGGAGGGCGGGGCGCCATTTCCAATGGCACTTTTTACTTCCATGAAATGAAAGGGCACTTTTCCACTTCTCCGGAGGTGACAGCCCGAAATCTGCCAGTTTGAGCTCAGCTCTCTAGCTCGTAGGTTCGGTGCACTCCGCCAGTGGCTCACGGGCACTGCAGGCCCTGCCAGCCTGGGACGCGCCGCCTCTCAGCTCGCAAGGTCTGCATGCTCTGCCAGCGGCTCACGGGCGCTGGGGGGACGGTCTCCCTTCTTCCAGCCCCCAAGCCCCCCCTCCGGAGTCAGGGTGCGGAGCCAGAGCGAATCGCTCTCCTCCAGCTCTTCTGTGGGACCCTCGCGCTCCCTGGATCAGCACACCCGCTCCGCGCAGGAGTCAGGGTGCGGAGCCAGAGCAAAACGCTCTCCTCCAGCTCTTCTGTGGGACCCTCGCGCTCCCCGGATCAGCACACCCGCTCCTCGCTGCCCCTCCGCGGGTACGTCAACGATTGCTGCGATGACGTCATTAGCGAGGGCTCTGCCTGCCTGGTTAGCGCGGGCCAGCCCCTCGTGGTCGCTCATACGCACGATCAGACTCGGCTACGAACTACAGTTCTCCAAACGGCCTCCCAGGTTTACGGGCGTGTATTTCACCAGGGTCAATCCCCTGTCCGCCCCTGTCTTGCGAGAGGAGATTGCTGCCCTCCTGGCGAAGCGTGCAATCGAGCCGGTACCTCCAGCCGAGATGGAGAGCGGGTTTTACAGCCCGTACTTCATCGTACCCAAAAAGAGCGGTGGGTCACGGCCAATCCTAGATCTGCGCGTTTTGAATCGCTGCCTTTACAAGCTGTCGTTCAGAATGCTTACGCAGAGGCGCATCCTCCGATGCGTTCGTCCTCAGGATTGGTTTGCAGCCATAGACCTGAAGGACGCGTATTTTCATGTCTCCATTCTTCCACGCCACCTTCAGTTTCTGCGGTTTGCGTTCGAAGGTCGAGCATGGCAGTACAAGGTCCTCCCCTTCGGGCTCTCTCTGTCTCCGCGGGTCTTCACCAAACTCGCGGAGGGTGCCCTAGCGCCTCTACGGCTTGCGGGCATCCGCGTACTCAATTATCTCGACGACTGGCTGATTTTAGCCCACTCTCGGGAGCAATTGACTGCGCACAGAGACGAGGTGCTCCGGCATCTCCGCCTATTGGGGTTACAGGTCAACTGGGAAAAGAGCAAACTCGCCCCGGTGCAGAGGATCTCTTTTCTCGGGATGGAGCTGGACTCGGTCACCATGGTAGCGCGCCTCTCCGGAGAGTGCGCTCGCCTGCTGCTGAACTGTCTGAGGGAGCTCTACAGCAAGTTAGTGGTCCCACTGAAATATTTTCAGAGGCTCCTGGGGCATATGGCTTCCGCTGCGGCTGTCACGCCGCTCGGATTGCTCCATATGAGACCACTTCAGCACTGGCTTCAAGATCGAGTTCCGAGACGCGCATGGCATGTGGGCACACACCGAGTCTCTGTTACTGCGCTGTGTCGCCGCACCCTCAGCCCCTGGAACGACCCCTCGTTCCTGCAGGCCGGTGTGCCTCTGGGACAGGCGTCCAGTCATGTTGTTGTTTCGACAGATGCTTCCAGCACAGGCTGGGGAGCCGTGTGTCGCGGGCATGCAGCTGCGGGCCTGTGGGTAGGTGCCCAGCTGCATTTGCACATCAATCGCCTAGAGCTGTTGGCAGTGTTCCTTGCTCTCCGCCGTTTTTCTCCGGCGCTGGGGCAGCAACACGTGCTGGTCAGGACAGACAGTACGGCGGCGGCAGCGTATATCAACCGCATGGGGGGTATGCGCTCTCGCCGCATGTCTCAGCTCGCCCGCCGTCTGCTCCTCTGGAGTCACCCGCGGCTGAAGTCGCTGCGCGCCATTCACATCCCAGGTATGCTCAACCGTGCAGCCGATGTGCTCTCACGGCAGCAGAATCACTCTGGAGAATGGAGACTCCACCCCGAGTCTGTTCAGTGTAGTGGTTTTCTTGGTTTTTCTCTTACTAAATCAAACTCAGTCTGGAGGTTATGAATATCAGAAGAATATACTTTATTGTCGACAACAAAGGAGAACTTTCAGGAGACCCCCAGTAGCATCTCTGTCTGAAAAATTCTGTCTCACTCAAATTATAGCCTGTTTAAATAGTCTTCTACACCAGTTTTTTTCTTTGTTCTCCATATGTTACACAAGATTCCTCCTACTTTAACCCTTGACCCCAAATTCCACCTCTGTCATCTGTTTTTGTCTTAATTCTACATATATCACACAAATTCCACCTAGGTTAACCCCTGACCTCAATTTCCACCTAGGTTAACCCCTGACCCAAACCTGGTAACTATATAACTTATCCAGTTCTTGTGATATGGTAATTCTTCTAATGGTATGCAAGTCTACAAGCAGATTATATACATACACTTTGAATATATATATATATTAACTTCACACTCCAAAGAGCACAAAATCCACCTCATATAATCCCTCCTCTTAAGACTTTAAGTCTTAATCTTCTTGCTTTTGGCCCATAGTGCAACTCTATGATCTAGCCCTCAGCCATATTACCTAATGACAAATATATGTCACAGTATTATTACAAATGACCAAATCATGTAATTGCACTTTGGAATAGAATCACGCCAAACCTCTGTGTCCTGTTCTGACGAGGACACAGTAAAAGACTTGATTCTATTTTGTTGATATCATAAAAAGTAGTATTTTAAGCATACAATTAGTTATCTATTTGCTTCTGGGGGTCATGATTATTTAACATACAATAAAGAATAAAACTAAAACAAAAAATAAACATGCACAATCTCCCAATCTAAGGTCACAACACAATATTCTAATCTAACATCCACACACATAATCCGTAGAGTACGTAGATCTTCAGCCCAGATACTTTGCGTATCGTAGAGAGCCGCCGTTTTGGGGTAGAGGTTACTAGCACTTAGCACCCAAGGCATGGATCCTCTTCATCATCCTCTTCTTTATCTAAACTATAAAAATTTTTAGCACTAGTTCATCTTTTTGACCCTAAATCTGGCACATACTTGCGAGCATTCTTTGTTTCGTTCTGGCCTTAAAAAATGTTGATAGAGACTTTATGTTGAAAGTCTGTAACCTGAAGTTGTGGTGATTATGATCACTTGAACTTGTGGCACCTTCTGTATTTCTCACTCAGGTATATAATCAGAATTACTCTTTTAACTGTTCTGATGAACTGCTTCTGCCACACTTTGCAATTCGTTGGTTTGAGCTTTAGGATTTTCGGCCTCCTCTGTTTCCCGTTAGCTTTCTCTTGCTGGAGCTTTTTCCTTTGGCTGTCTTGTGCTGTGGTCCTGATGGTATCCAGTTGATGGCATCCCCTTTGGTAACCTTGGCATAAGGTCCCTTTCTCCTGATTTCTCCACTTTCTCCAGAAAACCTCAGATATACTCGACCACCAGATTAATCTCCTGCTTCTGGTCCTTTCTGGTTTCCTGTACAGATATTGCTTTGGACATGGCAGTTAGTTTCTTCATAAAAGACCAAACTTCTTTCCAATGCATTAGAAATGTTCTCCAAACATTCCAAACGGTTATATGCGAAGTTATTTGTGAGATTACATGCAAGGGTCGACCCAATAATACTTCATGCAATGTTAGTTGTTTGTTTCTGTCAGTTTTCATGCAATCATTAATGCAAAAGGTAACAAATCAATCCAGTCTAGTATATTATTTTAACATATTTTGTTAAACTAGGCCTTGAGGGATCATCTTCAGCTCTTTCAATCATTCCTTACAATTATGTGTAATTGCTCAATTTTCTTTTCCAATTTCCAATACTTTATCAATACATTTACTTATCTATTCACTGAATCACATATCCACTTATTTATCTACTTAATTACCTTTATTCACTTTAATTGACTTTAAGTACTCTAATTTATTTTTAAATGTAGACACATTAAACTTATTTCTAAAGGTATTCCAAATCTGAGACTTCTCTTGTCTTAAATGTAATAACTGTTTCTTCTTCCCTGCTCTGCTGATGGAATTACCTTCACTCATCTACCAAAACTGTCATGCCCAAAAGTTTGTATCTCTTGCCCTAAGCTAGTTTCATTATTTCAAAACATCCACAATCAAGTTCTTAAATATCCCCTTAAGCCTATTGCTGATCTTTTACTCACATTCTACTTTGCACAAATGCCACATGTGTACAACGATTCACTAATCACTGCATTCAAAAAGGAGATCATTTTTTCAAATCATTTTGCTTGCTGCTTAATTTTCCTTATCATTTCACTCTTGATTCAATCCATGTACATCACCAATGATAATATCTAGAAATGCTGTTGTATCAACAATCTGTACTTCCTATTACAAAAATCATACCTATCTTTTTTTGCTTCCCTTTAATGCTACACATGTTCATAAAGACTAGTACGTTGTTTATTTGTACTATAATCTAATTAAGGTTGTGACTCTATACTATTGTTAGACCTGCTACTTTATTTTCTTTAATGAAAAATCAATTTTCTTATTTATCAGCTTATCAGTTATTATTGCATCTGGAATAGATACAGAATCTTGTTAACACTAAACCCGTCATCCCTAAAAAGTTTATTTCTGTCTTTTACTTAGCTTGAGCTAGATGTACTTGCAGATAACTTAATCCTACACATTACAATATCCATCACGAAATATTCTAAATCCTTTTATGCATTCTAACGTATGTATAACAGCCTATTTACTTTAAGTGTAACCAAGTGTCTACCCTCCTCTGACAATTAACTGAACAGAAATAAATTACTTTAACATATTTGGTATCCAAACTAACAAATTTAAGTGCAGCGCGTGTTAGGAACCTCTGCTAAGAAATTCTCTATCACTGACTGTTCTTAAATCATAAATTTTACAACATCTACTTTTGTCTGCTTTGACTAATGTCATAATCAAAAATTAAATTCAAATCAAATTCAAATAGAATCCATTTTATTCTTCACCTATACAATCACAACCAAATTGAAATTGACTTTAATTAGAAATGCCATAACATATCTAAGTGTTTCTATTATTGCTATGTTCTCAAAAGTTTCAATAATGCCTATTCCAGCATATAACAGACCTGCATCTGGTTTAATTTTAATTAATCCTCCCTATGCTGGTTAATTTTGTTTTTCCTTAATGTCCTGAACTGTTAATCATTATTAAAATTTGACATTTACCTAAATAATTTCTTATTTTGCATTTTATATTAATTAGCATTTTTCACTTTTCAGCTCCTAATTCCTTCCTGCTCTCACATCAAACTGGTTATTCATAAACTTTTGTTGTAATTTTTTATCAGTTGACTGAAAAATCACTAGATTTCTTTATAGGTTCCTCTCTAGCTGATCTGATTTTTCTCCTTTAGTCCTTAATCCTTTTTGCTTTTAATTATTTCTTCACATATGTAAAACAACCTATTTTCTGTTTTTAAACACTTTTCTCTTTCAAATATTCTTTTAGTACATTTAGAATTGTTACTTTTTGACCTATTCAGTACTGTGAATTCATTTCATTTTTTTTTCATTCTCTTCAAGTATAAATCACTTTTCTGTCTTAATCTCTGACATAATTTTTCTCCCAAATCTTAGTTTAGTTTACTCAAAATAGGTTTTCCCTAATTTTAATTTAAATACTTAACTCCATCAACTTCTAACCCAAATTATTATTTTTTTAGTTATCAAAAACTGTCTTTTATTATCTTTTTTATCACCACCATGCATTATAATTTATCATCCTATGTTCAATAATCTAAGAGTTAATCTATGAAAATGAACCAAAATAATTTAACATTCTTCATAATTTATCATTTTAACTTTACACATTTAAAGTTTCATTGGACATTATCATCTAAGACTTTTCTTACAGTTTACGTGATACTTTTCTTTTTATCAAATTGACAGGAGTCTGATTTGATACAAGAATGGGTAGCTACACTTTTGCTCTTATTTTGCCCTCTGAGTGGTCACATTGTACTCAATTTGGACTATAGGTCGACTGCTTTGAGATGGACTGCCAGACTCCCCCTCCTCACACCCTGAGAAGACAACTGGTTCAAAGATTGGTGTAGTCTTTTCTGTGGTGTCCATATCAGGGCACAGTGTTTCCCCCTTCTCTCTTAGTGCTGGCTTCTTTCATTGAGCTGTTGTAAAGTTCTGGTGGAGCGCTTTTTCTCTTTGATCAGTTCATCATTAGCTTGTTTGCCTCTTTTTAGTGTCTCTGAACATAAGTAGCCTTTCCAGTCCTCAGTAATTCCTGGGCATGCAGTGTCTGCCTCACTGCTTTCACAAATGTCCACAGCCAACAGTTTGTCCATTGTGTTTTTCAAACACCTTTTCCATTTGCCAGTGCACTCAGAGATGTCTGGTAGGTAAGAGACCACAGTCCCCCAAAGTCCATCCCTATGTCCTCTTAAGTAATATATGGAATTTAGCTTATGACGTATAAAAGTCTTTCCTTCTTTCCCATTTTTTTCCCATCAAATGGAGACTCCTCTCATCTATTTTCTCCTCTACGGTTTTAACAGTTTATTTTTCTCTAATTCATAATCATTTTATCATATGTAAATATGTTTAATTTTCTATTTCTTTAGTGTCCTTCTAAATAATTTCTTTAGCTTCAGATTATGCTTTACTTTACATCTCTCCTCATCTATGCTAGTGTTCCTTTACTAACCACTCATTTTTACATTGTAACATTTTCTATACTCAGTTTCTATTTTTTCACTGCTTACATCAAATGTTTCTTCTGTTTGCCATTTGTCATTATCTTATCTTTTATTTTCTCTGTCATGTATTTTAGTATTGCATTTCTTATTTCCATATCTGTTTTTCCATACCTGATTTAATTCAACAATACTACTTGGTGGCCCAATATCTGGTATAACTGTTCAAAATCATTACTGCTATATCTCAAAGTTAATATTATTAATTAAATTCACATATTTATTTACTAAAAGCATTTTTCATTTTTGGAAGTGCAATGCATACTTATCAATTTAGCTTCTTACTGCATAAACTTTAAAATTTATTTTTAAACTCACTCTAACGCATTCTTTAACATTTACCTATCTTCTATGTTTTTCATCTGAATCACTGTACTTTACTACAAATAGATGATGGCTTAGATCTTATGTAGCTGACTTTGAGAAAATGAAACAAACATTTGTATTGCCCTTAAATACAAACAAATTCTCTAAAGTGAATTCTTTCTTCAAATTGTTACTGTGTTTTTATTTTTTATCTTATCTGTTCACTGTACCTATATTGTAAGAATATTTTAAACATCTATTTTTATCCTTGAAACAGTGAACTTATTTTTTCTATTTTTATTTTATTCTTTTTCCTTTTCGTATTTTGAGTTTTTAGCTCTTAGGTTTTCTTATACATTTTAAAGTTTATTTTGTTACACATTTTATAATTAAATCTTCAATTAATCACTATTCGTTTTTCAAGTTTTCTTTTTTTAATTTATTCTCAATCAAAGAACTAACTTAGATGTTATTTATCCATACTTATTTAGTAAATTTATTTGTTTATTACTACATTCTTTTACTCCATATTACCTTTATCTCTATATATATATTGATCACTATGGCTTCATTTATTCTTTTTCATTAGTAGAGTTTCAAACTCTTTTCTATATAATATAACTATTATTAGTACTTCCTCATTTCATTTTTCGTACTATACTACTTTATAATTTATCTATTCATTAATAACTTATATTCTATCCAAATTATGTTAAAGTCTATGTCATTATTTTATCTATAGTTTGATCTCTTCTCTTTTACTCTCCTCTTCTCTGTTTCCCTAGTGCTGTAAATAGGCAATCTATTGTTCACACATGGACACCATAAATCTCTCCCTTACCCCCATCCTGGAGCAGACTGTCTTTCACTCATTGCTATGTCAGGAATTTAAGTTCACTCTGCCTATTGTTCTTTTTTAACATATTCAAACTTAAAACACAAAGATAATTTCAGAAAAATGTTTATTCTTCTGCTTTTTACTCTGTGTCTTTCAAATGCACATGTTCCATTAGTTTTAATTTAGGAGACTCCTCCTTTATATTATAATCTCTTCTCTTAAACTGCATCAATCACTTTTCTACTTGCTCTTTAATACACACCACAAATATGCAGTCCTCCTTTTATCTAATCTACTATAATCATTCTTTTAACCTACTCTTTTTTGAAAACAAACTGTTAAACACATTCTTATAATCTTATTACTTTTCCTCTTCTCATTCACTCCTCTCCTCCACTCAGTGTAACAGGAGCTGCATCCCCCCATCCTCATTTCATTCAAGGAGGAGGAAGGCAGTCTTCTCTGCACACCAATGTGGACTATTTTGCCTCAACCTGAAGCAACAAATACACAAACACTACAATTAAATAAATACTCTTCACTACACTCCTCTTGAGTGACCTGTCCGAGCAGCCCTCTAACCTTAGAGCGGTAACCACAGGCTTTCGCCTACCCATGCAGCCCTTTGTTTATCTCCTCAAACAAAGCGGTATCGTAGGTCTTAGCGCGCATCTCTCTACTTTAATCTGCTTTAATCTCTTAACTGTTACCACACATTAAGGACTCTCTCTTAAAACTTATAAATGCTCTATGCATATCTTACATCATTAATAATTTCCCAAATCTGGGTAACAGTTACTAGTTAATGTTTATCCTATCCATCAAGGCCCTCTTAGGAAAACACAGATCATTTGCATGCAAATTATTTTTCTTCTGTTATTCAAAACCCCTTTTTTCTTTAATATCTTTTTTACATTTACTTTTAATTCTTTAAAGCTGGAGAAACAGTTCAAGTGTATTTACCTGTACAAGCAGGTCCTGGCAGAAAAAACACAAACTAATAAGCATAAAATCGCTTACCGTTTTTTATTGTGGCCACATATTTGTGTTTTCTCTCCAGTCCAGCATGCACAGCAACACCAGTCCTGCTCCTTTCCAGCCCACCCAGAGGGACGCCAAATGTAGTGGTTTTCTTGGTTTTTCTCTTACTAAATCAAACTCAGTCTGGAGGTTATGAATATCAGAAGAATATACTTTATTGTCGACAACAAAGGAGAACTTTCAGGAGACCCCCAGTAGCATCTCTGTCTGAAAAATTCTGTCTCACTCAAATTATAGCCTGTTTAAATAGTCTTCTACACCAGTTTTTTTCTTTGTTCTCCATATGTTACACAAGATTCCTCCTACTTTAACCCTTGACCCCAAATTCCACCTCTGTCATCTGTTTTTGTCTTAATTCTACATATATCACACAAATTCCACCTAGGTTAACCCCTGACCTCAATTTCCACCTAGGTTAACCCCTGACCCAAACCTGGTAACTATATAACTTATCCAGTTCTTGTGATATGGTAATTCTTCTAATGGTATGCAAGTCTACAAGCAGATTATATACATACACTTTGAATATATATATATATTAACTTCACACTCCAAAGAGCACAAAATCCACCTCATCAGCTGATATGGGCGCGATTCGGGGAGGCCCAGATCGATCTGTTGCTTCCCCCGAGAACGCTCATTGCCAGTTGTTTTATTCCCTGACCGAGGGCTCTCTCGGCACGGATGCACTGGCCCACAGCTGGCCTCGGGGCGTACGCAAGTATGCGTTTCCCCCAGTGAGCCTGATCGCGCAGTTAATGTGCAAGGTCAGGGAGGACGAGGAGCAGGTTTTGTTAGTTGCGCCCCTCTGGCCCAACCGAACCTGGATATCAGAGCTCTCCCTCCTCACGACGGCCCTCCCTTGGCAGATCCCTTGAGAGAGGACCTACTTTCTCAGGGACAAGGCACCGTCTGGCACCCTCGTCCCGATCTCTGGAACCTCCACGTGTGGTCCATAGACGCGAGGAAGACTTAGGTAACCTGCCGCCCGCGGTGGTTGATACCATCACTCAGGCTAGAGCCCCCTCCACGAGGCGCGCCTACGCCCTGAAGTGGAGTCTATTCACTGAGTGGTGTGTCTCTCGCAGAGAAGACCCCCGATCTTGCCAGATCAGTGTTGTGCTCTCTTTCCTTCAAGAAAAGCTGGACAGCAGGCTGTCGGCCTCCACTCTCAAGGTTTACGTTGCTGCCATCTCCGCTCACCATGACGCGGTGGCTGGCGGCACCGTGGGAAAGCATAACCTCATCATCCGGTTCCTCAGAGGCGCTAGGCGAATTAATCCAACTCGCCCCCCTCTCACGCCCTCTTGGGATCTCGCCCTCGTTCTCACAAGCCTGCGATTTGATCCCTTCGAGCCACTCGATACAGTATCTTTAAGATTTCTGTCCCTGAAGACAGCTCTGCTGGTCGCGTTGGCCTCCATTAAGAGGGTCGGGGACCTGGAGGCATTTTCGGTCAGTGACTCGTGCCTGGAATTCGGGCCGGGATTTTTTCACGTTATTCTGAGACCCCGCCCGGGTTATGTGCCCAAAGTTCCTACCACTCCTTTTAGAGATCAGGTAGTAACCCTGCAAGCGCTGCCCCCGGAGGAGGCAGACCCAGCCCTGTCCTTACTTTGTCCAGTTCGCGCTCTGCGCATTTATGTGGACCGTACTTAGAACTTTAGATCTTCTGAGCAGCTCTTTGTCTGTTATGGCGGACGGCAGCAGGGAAGTGCCGTGTTTGAACAACGTTCATCCCACTGGATTGTGGAGGCCATTTCATGTGCTTATTTGAGCAGAGGCCAGCCGCGCCCCCCAGGAGTGCATGCGCACTCCACTCGGAGCGTTGCATCCTCTTGGGCGTGTGCGCATGGCGCTTCTTTAACAGACATTTGTAGAGCTGTGGGCTGGGCGACACCCAACACATTTGCAAGATTTTATAATCTGCGAGTGGAGCCGGTTTCCTCAAGGGTGTTAGGTACCTTTGGTGATTGAGGAAACAACTCGGTAGGTGTTGTACACGCTTGCGGTGCCTTTTTTCCCTAACACGGAGAGATGTGCACCCTCCTGTCTGTCAGTAAAGTTCCCCATTTGGTGAGCCCTGCAGATTCCTCCGAGGCCCCCAGCACTGACTCAGCGGAGGAGTCACTTGCTGGCCCATTACGTAGTAGGTCTGCCCGCTGGTCAGCCTGCGTTTTGGGTATAGGTGCCTGCTATGGCCGATCCCCGCTGGTGATCCCCATATGCTTTTTCCGCCACGGTTAAGTTCCCCCCCTGGGCGGACCCGTGCTTTCCCTATCTGCTAACCACCTTTTATGCGCACTCCCCCTTTTCAGGGTTAGTCCATATGTAATTCCATTTGTTTCCCCCTATTGGGTGCGGATGGTCTCCGCAGCGTCCTCCCTACTGGGATGGCACGCTTCCCAACGTACTGTCGTGTATTCCTAGAATTATCTAGACGCTAGCGACTCCCAAAAAAGATATCTATTCCGTAAAACTTCTTTTGAAGTAGGATAAGTTAGGGCCAAGGGCACGTTGGAGGACCACGCCTCTCATGATCTGGGTGCGTCACGCTTGCCTGACCGCTCTCTCATGGTGGATGTTGGTAAGGTGCAGTCATTATGGCGCTTTCAATGGGCTCCCAATGCGTGGATTTTAACAATCAAATCCACTTATAGTGCTGGATTTCCCCCCTAAGGGGAACGTTCGAGGTTACTAAAGTAACCCTTCGTTCCCCGAGGAGGGGAACAGAAGCACTATACTCCGTCGCCATAATGACTGTCCCTTAGCTGTTAAAAGTCTCTTCAGCTTAAAAAGGATAGCGTCTGCTGGCGCCAGGTGAGCTTATATACTTAGTTGATTGCTTATGCCGCTCACCTGCGCAGGCTTGCGCTGCCAATTCATTCTTAATTGGCCCGTTCAATACTCTTTCAGACGAGTAGCTTCTGAACCGAACCTCCCTAATGCGTGGATTTTAACAATCAAATCCACTTATAGTGCTTCCGTTCCCCTCCTCGGGGAACGAAGGGTTACTTTAGTAACCTCGAACGTTCTTCTTCATGGAGAGAGCCTGTTTTGACAGAGTTGTAGAGTGCGGTAGGTTATGTTTCCATCCCCCCCCCCCCCCCCCCCCCCCCACACCCCCCCCCCCCCGTATAATGCAGTGAATGCAAGGGGGAACCACAAGAGGTTAGAGGAATGGAGTTCCTTGGCAAACGTATAATCCATGAAATTGCCAGCAGCTCCTGAATCGACCATAGCTAGCGTATGAATCGCTACATCCCCATACCTCAGACATAAGGGTATATTCAAGGTGTGATTAGAGGTGGAAAATACGGAGGTTGCACTCACCAATAACGTCTTGGGGGGTGGTTTATTGAGGCACTGGAACTTGGTATGACCCAAAAGACTGCAATACAGGCATAAGTTATTCCTTAGTCTCCTCTCACGTTTTTCTCTGGATAATTGGGTTCTACCCAGTGGTATGGGTTTAGTAAGGCTTGGAGCAGGAGGGTTTTCAGGGGTTACAGGACAAGGGGAAACAGAACGAAATGGTCTTCGGGTGCGAAGTAAATTGTCCAACCTGATAGAGAGTTCGATGAGCTGGTCCAGTGACCTCCCTTCATCTCGACATGCCATCTCAGTTTGAAGTTCAGGATTCAGAGCTTGTCGGTACAGGGTCTTTAGAGGATCATCAGCCCAGCCGGTTTGTGCGGCTAGTGTGCGAAAATGTAGAGCGAACTCGGCTACAGGTTGATTCATCTGTTGGATACATAAAAGCTCTTCACAAGCATTACGACCTCCTTCAGGGTGATCAAAGACTATGCAGAAACGTTTAATAAACTCCAGACAGCAGTAGCCCAGTCGAGAGCTTTTCCGGAGAGGGGGGAGCATACAAAAGCAATCTTACTATTCTCATCACTAAACATGTGAAGTTGTTGGGCGACAAACAGTTTGCACTGTAGCAGAAAACCTTTGCATTTGGCTGGAATACCAGTAAACTTCTCAGGGAATGTGAGACAGGGGCTGGACAGAGTCTGAGCATGCGTTAAGGGGAGTTGATGTCGTAATTCGACTTCTCATCAATTAGAAATTATCAGACAGGAGGTTTTGAATATCAGAAAATAGACTTTATTCTCCATAATAAAGCTGAGAAAGAGCAGAGCAGACCTCATAGCACTCTCCACCTGCTCCTTCTAAAGTCTCTCCTGCTCCTTCTCCTTTATACATGTTTTTGACACACCCCTATGTGTCTCTTTTTAACTCTTGACCATTTTTAAATAGGTTTTCTAGTCTAAGGGGTCCTGCTATTCTTGGCTCTCAGCCCACTAGCTCATGTCAACAGAGATGTTACAGGTCTATGTCAGCAAAGTATAGATGCAACTTATGCAAAGGAACTAAGTGTTTACATACATTGTTATGATATGATAATAACTTGATAATATGTTACTCATTCTAACTTCTGACACATATAGCTTCATACAAGTATTTAACATATATAATCAGTGCTTTACATATTCAGTTATTCTACACAATCAGTCACTCAGCCTTCTCCTAGTGTTGCTCCTGTGCAGGCATACTCATCTTACACAGTATTTTTAACACACACTGGCATGTTTGCTGCAAACACTACATACATTTTGTGAAGAGAAAATTAACTGCTTTACACTTCACACAGAGAGAATAAAATCTTCTTTATTGACTGGGGGAGTAATTGGCGGTGGGTTGCACTGCTGCGGCAACCTGCAAACTGTGCAAAGTTTTAACCAATTCATCCGTCAGTTGAGTGAGATGTGACAATTGCTGCTGATGTGTCGCTAGTACCTGATCTTGAGCTGTGACTTCGGTGGACAAGACCTGCATGGCTGCGGGATCCATGTTGGGCGAAGCCTTCTGTAACGAGGAGCCTGACACGGAGGGATCCATTTGCAGTATATTTATTAGACACAATTCAAACACAATCATACAACACACACTTACGTGGGAACTCACATCAGTAGTATTCAGAATGGGTCTAAAGGCTGGCGGCTGGCTATTAAGGAGTAATATAGCAGGCATGGATCAGTCTAAGGCGGCGTGGTTCAGAGTCGAGATACAGTATCAGGTGTGGTTCAGGGCAGGCGGCGTGGATCAAAGTCAGAGTACAAGCAAGGTTCGGGGCACGCAGAAGGCAACTCAGAGTCGATAACAGTCCAGGTAATGCACGGGAGATCAGGCAAGGGGATAACGCTCAGAAATGTCAGACAGGGCAGAACAAGACTTCGCACTGAACTGGAGTGTGTGTGCTGCTCATATAGGAGAGCGTGGGTCGTTAGCTGGATGAGCTGCAGGTGTACATGCTTGTCAGTGTAAGTGGATGACGTAATGCTAAAAGTCCGGTGATGGTGGCCTCTGCTGGCCAGCGAGGAGAATGACTGGGACCAAGTCGGTGACAAACACAATATTCTGCAAATCCAGGATCTTTTTTGTATTTAACTTTATGTCCATAAATAGTTCATAAATAAGTAAAAAAAAAAACATGCCAAAATGCAACATATTTATCTTAACATTGTCAAACATCTTAAATCTTAAATTAAATATATGGAATATATGAAAAAGTACATACAAAGACTATGATAATGAGATTCTGAGCTAGTTTTGGTAATCTCATATTAGAGCAATGTTATTTTAAAGAATGATAATTAATCCATAATTACCAAAAATAACTGAGCAAAAGAAAGCAGGTGAAAAACACATCATGTGCGACAATGAAATAAAAACACATCATGTGCGACAATGAAATCTTTTAAACAGTCGCGCGCATCACAACAGCTTTTGGTGCAAGTTATCATATTCTATTTTGGTATTCACAGAAATTATTTAATGAATAAACTTACAAGAGACAATTAGAAATGTAGCCTTGCAAAGGAGTGCAGGGAACAAAGACAGTATTTCACTGTAAGCCCTGACCTTTTTCTTGACATCAGCAGAGACTGACAGTCGCAAGATTACTTTATCTTGGTCCACATTTGTATAGTTTTTATACATTTTTGTGAAGTTGAAGGCTACATCTTCATCTAACAGTTTGTCGGCATGACACAGACCAACATTACTCGCATTACTGAGCAAACTCGGAGCACTTCTTACCTACTTTAACTCTCTTTGCCACTGGTCCTTTACCACTGTTGTTTTCACAACTGGAAATGTACATATGAACAGCTTGCTTACTGAGAGGCGGGATCGCGTTAACAGTAATGAGGCGATATAGGAGAATCTGTACCAGTCTTTACTTTTATATAGATTACATAAAAATAGATTATTTGTTTTCTATTTGAATTGGTTAATGCAGAAGTAGACATATCAAGTGTTATGTAAATATCATAAATCATCAAATTTGTTGACTATTTGCTGAGTTTCCCTGCATTTTAGTGACGTGTTTTCTGACCACAGTCTGCACGCGTCTTCAGATACTTGTAATAACAATGCCTTGTGGGCGTGGTCGCATTATAACTAAACAGATCAGACTGAGAAACTAGACATAGTGTTGGTTTCATACTTATTTCTTTATCAAACAATGTTTGTTTAAAAGCAGACACTTCAAGCTTTCTAGAGATGCATGTCTCATCTCTGTGCATTTTGTTATCGCAAAGTTTCAGCACATTTTACTGATGCGTTTCTAAAAGCAACTCACAGAGAGAAAAAACACAGAATGCCTACACTGTTTGTTTTCCTTATTTTGCAAAAGCACACACGTTTGTTGTTGTGTACACAATAAAAAGTAGACACATAACAGATTCGATTGATGTATTGATCTTATCTGTACGATCAAAACTGAAAGTGTAATTTAAGTTCATTTCAGCAGTTTGACGACACCACAGGTCAAAACGCGTATACATGGTCTTCGACCCCAGAGAGTTAAGTAAGGACTGGTGGAAGAGTGCTCTTTTAATGGAATTTTTTATTGCACCTTGAATGGAAAGAAAAAAATCTGCATTTCGCGACGCAGGTGTCTGTGGTTCTTTAAGGTGATCAAAAATCACTGTTTACATGGTCTAGACTCAGAGTATTGTCATTGGTGTCAATGTACGTACTTGTTGAAAGTGCCAGATGATGTCACAAGCTTTCAGAGACAGTGCATTAAGTTTGACATGTTTCTTCCTAACACGCAACTTTTGTAAAGCATTCTTTACAAAAGTTGAATCCTTGCTTGTAAAATACACTTTAGAATGCTTAGTTTACTTACTGGTTATAATACATACTGGTTACAAAGCTACTGGTGCTATAATGGCACTTGGTTTCGGTACCCAACCCTAAATATAAGAGTAACAAAATAACAATGGGCTACATATGTAGCAATATATTTTTACATATAGGTAATTTAGGCCTATTAAAGTTAATTTTAAATATTTGTCACAATACATTGAAATTGTGCTTGTGAGAGAGAGAGAATACCTGCTTACTGCCAAATGTTGCTTGCAAAAAAAAAATGTTAATGAATTGCAGGCCCACTGTAACATTTAAAATGTGCTCTGTGGGAAAATATCTTTATAATAAGGTGAGATTGAGAGAGTAGCATGGAAGAAGGACTTTCTAGATGATAGTTGGCTGATGACTGAGGGATGTTTCATCCCTAAGGAAGGAAATTCTGCAGGAATCAAGCAATTACGAACTATTTCACTTCTAACATTGAAGGCAAGATTTTTCTTGGGATTCTGGCAAAGAGATTGACATCTTTCATGATGGACAATGAATACATGGATACATCAGTCCAAAAGGGAGGAGTTCCAGGAGTTTCAGGCTGTCTTAAAGCACACCAGGGTGATCACCAAGATCGTTGAAGATGAGAAAAAGAACCATAGTGATCTGGCAGTTTTGTGGCTTGATTTAACAAATGCATATGGAACGATACCCCATAAACTGGTGGATTTGACACTGGAGACCTACCATGTCCCAGAATGATTCTGGAAGCCCTTGCAATGCTATTATGGCAAATTTCACATTTGATTCACCTGTTGGAATTTTACCACAGCGTGGCAGAAATTAGGGGTGGGCATTGTCACTGGATGCACAATTTCAGTGATCTTGTTTTCAGCAGCAATTAATCTTTTCGTTAAGTCAGCAGAGAAGTTGCGGCATGGACCAATCTTGGCCAATGGCAACCAGCAGAGCATTTATGGACGATCCACCATAATGGCAAAATTAGTACCGGTAGGGAGATGGATTCTAGAGGATCTCATAGAACTCACCGATTGGGCACGGATGGAGTTTAAACCTGAGAAGTCTAGGAGCCTGGTATTGAGGAGGGGGTGCATTCAGGACCCGTTTCAGTTCAGAATAAAAGGTACCACCATCCCAACAGTCAGAGAGAAACCAGTCAAGAGTTTGGGGAAGTGGTACAGGACAGACCTTAATGATAAGGAAAGCGTGAGGCAAATGATTGTCCAACTAGATACCTGGATGACATCTTTAGAGAAGAGTGGCCTACCTGGCAAATATAAGGCCTAGGGTTACCAGCATAGAGTACTTCCTAGACTGCTCTGGCCTCTGCTTGTTTATGAGGTTCCTGTCTCTACAGCGGAAGGACTGGAGAGGAAGATGAACAGCTATCTTCGACGGTGGTTTGGTGTGCTAAGGAGCTTCTGCTCCATTGGTCTATTTAGCACAGGCAGCAAGCTACAGCCACCAGTGACATCAGTTCTGGAGGAGTACAAAGTAATGAAAACTCGGCAGGCCATAATGTTGCGAGACAGTCAGGATGAAAAAGTACACCAAGCAGACATTGTAGTTAGGGCAGGCCGCAAATGGTTAGCTAACAAAGCGCTAAGGGATGCAGAGGAACGACTGCAGCATGCTGATATTGTTGGGACAGTAGTGCAGGGAAGGCTTGGACTGGGTTGCTTCACTAGCGCGAGCTGGATCAAAGCAGACCCAAAGGAACGCCGCAGGCTAATACAAAGAGAGGTCCGCAAAGCAGAGAAGGAAACTCGGCGAGTTAAAGCTGTTGGCATGGAAAAGCAGGGCAGCTGGACAAGATGGGAGGGCGTAAGAGAAAGGCCCCTGACATGGCAAGATATTTGGAGCATGGTAGGACAACGCATAAAGTTCCTGCTGTGTTCGGTCTATGATGTTCTGCCGATTCCATCAAACCTGCATACCTGGGAGATGGTAGAGAGGCCAAGCTGCTCACTATGTGGAAAGCAGGCAAATCTTGACCATGTCCTATCAGCATGCCAGTCAAGTTTGTTAGATGTTAAATTGTGGTGGCGGCATGATAAAATCCTCTTTCAGTTGGCGGATGGATTGAAGCAGGCAAAGAAGGTGAAACAACATTCTGATGGGCATTGCTTTATTCAGTTTATAAGATCAGGAGAGACAACTGCAGCAGGACAAAGGAGAGAAGGCGTTCTGGCTTCAGCAAAAGATTGGGAAATGCGGGCAGACCTTAAAAAGCAGCTTAAATACCCAGAGCAAATAGCACACAATAGCCTCAGACCAGATATTGTTCTCTGGTCTAGAGGCACCAAACACGTGGTGCTTATAGAACTTACAATACCCTGGGAGGAAAGAATGGAGTAGGCCCATGAGCGCAAGCTCAAGAAACATCAAAGTCTTAAACTTGAGAGCCAGGAGAATGGATGAAGGGCCTGGAATTTACCAGTGGAGATGGGTTGTAGGGGGTTTGCAGGGCAATCACTCTGGAGAGCCCTGGGACTGCTGGGGATTGAAGGAATGGCCAAGAAACGGCTTGTAAGAAAGGTCACTGAAGAGGCGGAAGCAACATCTTGCTGGATTTGGCTACAAAGGGAGGTTCGGTGGAAAAGCCAACCTGTTGAAAGACATAACATAATAGAGTTGGGTGGTGGTCAGCAAGCAGGTTCAGGATGCTGGATCTGCTGTCGAGCCCTCCCGAGGAGTCATGGGCTTAAATCGTTGAAACACTGAGGAAAGGGGGTGCCCATCTGATGACCAGCTGTAACCACCAACCCTTATAAAGAGTATATCCATAACTGGTGCTGAAGGAAGAAAGGAGGGGGGAATTATGCCACCTGGTCACAGTTGGTGCAGGGCATAGTTCCTGTAAAGGTGGGCCAGTTGCTATGGTCCCATCGTATTTTGCATATTATTTTCTGGGTGACCCAGTGACCACTTGGAAAGACAAGTTGGCGACCGAGGAAGAACCTTGACAGCAAGGAAAGACGGCTGACATTTGGAAAAGACCAAAAACTGGGGTGTGGAGGCTTGGTAGGCTGAAACACAACCTCTGTGAGGAGGA
This sequence comes from Danio rerio, assembly GCF_052040795.2. Taxonomy (NCBI): domain Eukaryota; kingdom Metazoa; phylum Chordata; class Actinopteri; order Cypriniformes; family Danionidae; genus Danio; species Danio rerio. The sequence continues at coordinate 19,292,357 of NC_141039.2, read as the reverse complement.
ACCCATTTCTTACCACTATGGAAAGGTATATGATAAGATACCCCCAGGGTCGAGCGAGAGCAGGGGAGAATGATTGACCCACAGTACAGACCAGTGTTATGACAACTTATGATGGACAATTGACTATGAAACAGCCAAGTGATTTATCCCGGGTCTTCAGATGTGGGAGAATATGCAAAAATGAGAGGGGTTTGAAGATACATCAGTCAAATATGAAGTGCTTGTAACCTGATCATAATGTGCAACCTACAGGGAAACCTGGTGAGAGGGAGGAGTGGCAGGGGCAGGGGCAGGAGGCAAACCACAGTCCCCAGAATCTCCAGGCACATGATGAAGATGGGAACAGGAACAGAGTCATTGGTGTGTCAGAAGACACAAGGCACCAGATAGTGAAAACCACAGAGGACATTATTCAACCTCAACAAGACACATGTGTAGCAGTGGTCCGAAAGGAACAGGTGAACTGACTGGCTGCAGTGGCAATTAAGGAGTGGGAGAAATTTAATCAAGATGTGGATGAGGTGCTGGAAGCAGCCCTGGCAGGAGATGTAGGAAAGAAGCTCAAAGCAATGGCTGCCATTATGTGGAGCATGGGAGCTGATCGCTTTGGAAAGAAAGAGGTTTAGGTGAAAGCAGGGATCCAACTAAAAGAAAACAGATGTATGAAGGAAATAGCAATCCTTAGAGGGAACCTGCGAAGACTGAGGAAGGCATTTCGTGAAGCACAAGCATATGAGAAACCAGCGCTGTCAGAGATTCGTGAGAACTTGAGGGAGCGCATTAAGACTTTGCGCAGAGCTGAGTGTGATCATAGGGACAGGCGGAAATGAATGAAGGCTCGGACAGAGTTTATCAAAAACCGTTTCAGATACATGTCAAATATTCTGGGTGATGTAAGATCAGGGCAGCTGGAAGCAACAAAGAAGGAGGTGGAAGAGCATCTCCGGCAGACATATAGTGATCCTAGGAGGGAGGAAGGTTTGGGGGAGATGGAGAAACTGCTTAAACCAACAGCACCAAGTATTCCCTTTAGATCTGAGGAACCAAGCTGGCAGGAGGTAAATGCATTTCTAAGGAAGGCTAGAGCAAAATCAGCGCCAGGGCCGAATGGCATTCCATACAAGGTCTATAAATGTTGTGAAAGGCTGAGGAGACAATTGTGGAAGCTACTGAGAGTGGCATGGAAGGACTTTCTAGCTGATAGTTGGCTGATGGCTAAGGGATGTTTCATCCCTAAGGAAGGAAATTCTGCAGGAATCAAGCAATTTCAAACTATCTCACTTCTTAACGTCGAAGGCAAGATTTTTCTTGGGATTCTGGCAAAGAGATTGACATCTTTCATGATGGACAATGAATACATGGATACATCAGTCCAAAAAGGAGGAGTTCCAGGAGTTTCAGGCTGCCTTGAGCACACCAGCGTAATCACCAAGATCATTGAAGATGCGAAAAGAACCGTGGTGATCTGGCAGTTTTGGGCCTTGATTTAACAAATGCATATGGAACGATACCCCATAAGCTGGTGGATTTGACACTGGAGATCTACCATGTCCCAGAAAAATTTCGGAAGCTCTTGCAATGCTACTATGGCAAATTTCACATTCGATTCACCTGTAGGTATTTTAGGCAAGGCAAGGCAAGTTTATTTATATAGCACATTTTATACACAGTGGCAATTCAAAGTGCTTTACATAAACAGGAATAACAAAGACAAGTTTAGGAAAATAAAATGCAGACAATAAAAATTATTAAAAACAGATAAAAACAAATTAAAATGAGTTAAAATAGATTATAAAAGAATGAAAAAGAAAACGAAAAACATAATAGTGCGATCTGTCGGACGCAGCACAGTGCTCATTCAGTAAAGGCACAGCTAAACAGATGTGTTTTCAGTCTTGATTTGAATGTCCCTAATGTTGGAGCACATCTGATCATTTCTGGAAGCTGATTCCAGCAGCGAGGGGCATAGTGGCTGAAGGCAGATTCACCCTGCTTTGACTGAGCTCTTGGAACTTCTAGTTTATATGATCCTAAAGATCTGAGTGATCTGTTAGGTTTGTATTCAGTCAGCATATCTGTAATGTATTGAGGTCCTTGGCCATTTAGTCATTTATAGACCAGTAATAATACTTTAAAATCTATTCTGAATGTAACTGGCAGCCAGTGTAGAGACCTGAGGACATGTGTGATGTGCTCTGATTTCCTGCTTCTGGTCAGAATTCTGGCTGCAGCATTCTGGATGAGCTGCAAGTGTCTGACTGTCTTTTTGGGAAGGCCAGTGAGGAGTCCATTACAGTAATCCACCCTGCTGCTGATAAAAGCATGAACAAGTTTCTCTAAGTCTTCACTGGAAACAAAGCATCTGATTATTGCAATATTTTTGAGATGATAGTATGCTGATTTACTGACTGCTTTGACATGACTGTTGAAACTCAGATCTGACTCCAGAGTCACACCAAGATTCTTGACCTTATTTTTTGTCGTTTGACCTTTAGAGCCAAGGTACGCATTCACCTTGAGAACCTCATCTCTGTTCCCAAACGCAATGACTTCAGTTTTCTCTTTGTTTAACTGAAGAAAATTTTGGCACATCCAATTTTTAATTTCATCAATACATTGGCAGAGGGTGTCAATGGGGCTGTAGTCATTAGGCAGTAAGGCTAGGTAGATCTGAGTGTCATCAGCTTAGCTGTGGTAGGAGATTTGATTCTTTCTCATTATTTGGCTCAGAGGGAGCATGTAAAGGTTGAACAGGAGAGGTGCCAGAATCGAGCCTTGTGGGACTCCACATGTCATGGGTGTCCACCTCGACCTATGATCACCTATACTGACATAGTAACCTCTTCCTTCAAGGTAAGATCTGAACCATTTGAGGACTGTCCCAGACAGCCCAACACAGTTTTCCAGCCTATCCAGAAGTATGCTGTGATCGACAGTGTCAAATGCAGCACTGAGATCGAGCAATACCAACACTGTTATTTTACCTGAATCTGTGTTTAGACGTATATCATTGATTATCTTTATAAGAGGCGCTCTCTGTACTGTGATGTGCTCTGAAACCAGATTGAAAATTGTCTAAACACCCCTTGAAGTTTAAGAACTTGTTAACCTGGTTAAAAACAACTTTTTCAATTATTTTGCCAATGAAAGGGAGATTTGAGATTGGCCTGTAATTGCTCAATAGGGTGTTATCCAGGTTGTTCTTCTTCAAGAGGGGTTTAACAACTGCAGTTTTAAGTGAGTTTGGAAAAATCCCTGAGAGAAGTGAATCATTTACCACTTTTAGGAGATCCATTTCTAAACAGGTAAACACCGTTTTGAAGAATGATGTGGGGAGCGTGTCAAGACTGCAGGTTGATGTTTTTATAATTTGCACCATCTCTTCTAAGATTTTACCGTTAATTGCCATGAAATCAGACATAATGTCTGACTTCTCAAGTTGTGGTTGAGCTTGTTTGATATCGACACAACTTGGCTGATTGGATGAGCTGATTGCCTTTCTGATATTATTGATCTTATCAGTAAAGAAATGAGCAAATTCATTACATTTGCTTACAGAGAGTAGCTCACTGGGAATCTGACTGGGGGGGTTTGTGAGCCTCTCTACTGTTGCAAAGAGTGTGCGAGCATTATTTACATTGTTGTTTATAAGGTTTGAAAAGAAAGTCTGTCTAGCAGTTTTTAGTTCCACATTAAAAGCCTGAAGACTGTCTTTATAGATATTATAATGGACTACTAGTTTCGTCTTTCTCCACATACGCTCAGCTTTCCTGCATTGTCTTTTCTTCATTTGGACTGCTCTTGAGTTTCTCCAAGGGACTCTCTCTTTGCCAGTTCTCTTCCTAACTTTAACAGGAGTAATGTCATTTATTACATTTTCAATTTTAGAATTAAACAAATCAAAGAGAGAATCAACAGAGTCTGCAGATATACTTGGTGCCAGCGATATGGCCTTCATAAACTGCTCACTAGTGTTCTCATTTATGCATCTCTTTCTGACAGAGACAGATCTGTCTTTAATAGCTGGAGTGATCAATATATCAAAGAAAATACAGAAATGATCAGATAGTGCCACATCCTTAACAACAGTCGATGAAATGTGTAAACCCTTAGTTATAAGTACACTGTTAACCCTTACTGTAGATTATGCAGTAAATAACTGTAAAATAGCCAGTGTTTAGCTGTAATGAAAAGAAACAGTATTTTACTGTAAAAGGAGCAGGATTTGTATGAAATTCTGTAATGGTAAATTACTGTTCAACCATTACTGCCCCATCTACTCTGATGCTTTATGTTGCTATTTTATATTTATTTTATCTCTGTGTTTTCTTTGGTTCCTTTTATGTTTTTAACATTGAGTATCAGGAGTCAACCAATGCCACAGAGCTTATTAAAAGGTAAGTGTAAGATATGGACGAAATGCATTTAAAGGCAAAAATATTCACACAGAGCAAAGAAATTGTCACAATAATTTTTATAACTTTGTTTACTTTTTCTATAATTAATCTAATTTAATTGCCTAGTTTGGCCTATAGTTAAGATTTTAAATCGCACTTTCAACTGAATATTAGTATTTTGCTAAATAACTAGTAAAAATGTGTTATTTAAAAAATATATATATCTTAAACAACACGCATATACATTTTTGCAGAGACTCAATGAATTTGCCTGTAAAACTGGCAAGTAAAAGTGCCATTAACAGTTTAAAGGCTTTCCTAAATAAATGTATAAATCATGATATTTGTTGTGTTTTTTTATTATTACTACAGATTTGGAACAACATGAGAATTAGATTATTTATTTATTTATTTTTTCTATGGATGAAGTTTATATTATAGTATATTTTTATTGTTTTTATTAAACAATATGTGCATAACTGTGATAAATGTAGGCAGTTGCTTTGAAAATATGCTATGTACCAGGGGTGTCAAACTCCTGGAAGGCCACAGCCTAGTAGAATTTAGTTCCAGCCCTGCTTCAACACACTACCTTTACATTTAGTTTGATCAGGTGTGTTTAATTAGAGCCAGGTGTTTGATTTGTTTACTGCTGAGTGTGCTCTATTCTCTGTCCATCAATTCAGATGTTGAGTCTGATATGTTTTAGGCTTTAAATAAGAATCTAAAATGAGTAAGTAAAATCTCCTCATATAACTTCTTACATTACTTTTAAGTATATGTATTTATTGGATATTGCATACTGCCATAATGTACAGATGCTAACAGTTGTATGTATCTTTTTGGCAACTAAGCCAAAATTAAATTCCATCATCTCAGTAAGGTAACATGTGCACATCATCACAGGGAATCACAAAAACATGATACACATAGCCATCCACACACAAAAGCTCCACTGTCAGGTCCCAGGTTGTGAGTTTGTTGCTAAGTATTTTTCAGAGCAGTGTTTCCATCTATGAATTTATATTTGAAACAATAAAAAAGTTTGTTGTCATGAGATAATTATAACAATAAAAGATTGGATCCTTTGGTTTTTCAGTGTTGCCAACTTTATTTTTGTTTTCTATAATTATTTTAAACTTTTTGAGATTTGACAGAGCTTTTAATTATTAAAAACTTTAAAATTTAAAATAATTATTTTGTGTTTTTTGCTGTTCAGTTTTTTTTTTTTTTTTTTTTTTTTGCATGGTCAGCATTGAGGAGAGAGTAACACATTTCACTGCAGCATTTTGTGTGTGTGTGTTTATTGGATATGTGATTGTGATAAATGTTAGCAGTTGCTTTAAAAGTATGCTATATATCAGGGGTGCTTAATCCTGTTCCTGGAGATCTACCTTCCTGCAGATTTCAGTTGCTATCCATATCAAACACACCTAAACCAATGAATTAGGACCTGAACACCACGTGATAATTACAGGCAGGTGTGTTTGATATGGGTAGCAACTGAAATCTGCAGGAACGTAGATCTCCAGGAACAGGATTAAGCACCCCTGCTATATACCATGGGTTCAAACTCCAAGTTACTGGAGAACTGCAGGGCAGCAGAGTTTAGTTCCCACCCTGCTTCAACATTACCTGTAGATTTCTAACGAGCCTTAATTAGTTTTATCAGGTGTGTTTAATTAGAGTTACAGCTTAAAGTCCCGGTCACACTGAACTTTTCTCCCTATAGACTTCCATTCATATGCATGTGAATGCTACAGACCTGGAATGCATGCTTATGCGACAAATTTTACAGTTTGCAGCATTGGAAAGTTCAAGTTTGGAGAACTCTGAACTGCGAAATCACATCATGTGATTGCTTGAGACTAGGGTTGTAACAATATACCGGTATGACGGTCTACCACGATTTGAACGTGCACGATTATCATACCATGAACAATTGCATATCACCGGTTTTAACCCTTAAAGACCGAGACAGCCGCCCGCGGCTAAAAATAAGTATTGCTCTTAAATGTTTAATAACTTTTGATCCGCTGATCAGATTCATACAATTCAAAGATTGGCATAAAGAAGAGAATCTGAGCTTTCCAGTGATGTATCACATAACATACATCACTTTCAGACTTTCAGAGGCTCCGGAATCAGTGCGATTACGTCATCAAAATTTGACAACGCTGATTTGATAAAGAAACGCTCGTCACTGTGTCTCCGGACAAACCAGACACGATACATTGATGCATTGTCCCTCCTCCATGCCCAGATTGGTTCAAACTCGCTATATCACAACCAATAAGCATAGGTTTCGCTTTTGTTTTTGGACCAACACTGAGCTTTTTGAACAACACGGAATGAGAGATAAATAAAACGCAAAAAAAAGTTTTGCATGAAATAATTCTCATACTAAGTACTTTTGCATGCACAGCAGCACAGAAACATGACAAAACAGTGACACAGCAAAGACGAACTGCTGCTCTTGCTGTTTTCAAAAGACGCAAATGAAGGTGCAGCTGTTTGTCTGCATTGCAGACAACCATATCCAAATCCATATCCACAGACAACCATATCCATGCTGGCACATAAAACCTAAGGATGCTCCATATTAAATCTAGTTTCGTTATGTAACTATTTATAGTATAGTAAATATTTATATCTATTTTTTTTACTGAGGATTTGCACCATGTTTATTTGGACTTTGACACATTATTTATTATTTTTTTATTTGTTCATTCTACAAGTGGACACATTCTCTCACCTCAGCGGTCAAGATTAAGTCCTGAAAATCTCAACATGCTTACATTTCTTCATCACAACCTAGACTGAAAAAAACAACGCTTTAAATACATGTTTACAGCCATAAACTTGGTATTGCACTTTTGGTCTCCCATTTATCCTGCTTATAAGGAAGGACAGTTTAAGTTTATTTTTGTCTAATCTTAAAAGACCTTGCTTGTTTATTCCTTCTAATTTAATTTCTTAAAATGGGAAATTTTTCAGTTTAATTTTATAAAAGACTTCTATAGTTCTATTAAAATGGTTCTTTCAAAAGTTTGTTGAAATAAAACATTTGTTCAGTCAGAAAACGTGTTCTTATTCTTTTCAGGGTCTTTGCTATGAGAATTACTATTTAATACCGTATACCGCGAAACCGTCAAACCGTGGTATTGTTTTAGACGATTATCATACCGTAAAAAAATCATACCGTTACAACCCTACTTGAGACAAATCAAAGATCAAACCATGACCTCTCTAAACAAAAATAATGGACCAGTTGCTTGCTTTTTCAATCTCTAAATATTTTGTTTAATCCCACTCCTTTTCGCAGAGCCATGTGACAGAATTTTGCATGCTTAAACGTTATTTTGACTGCAGCCTTGCTGTGCAGACCTGTGGCTCTCAGTAATATGTAAGATGATATTTATGTCTGCTGATTTCTTAATTTTGTTATACATTTTCTGTTTTATATTTGTTTGCTGCCAAAACAATAAAATAAATTTGTCAGAATTTACAACTTAATTAATTTAAAGAATTAATAACAGGTAAGAATACTAATTAATTTTAGTAACACCTTGACATACTATTGTGTATGCAGTATAATGCTGTGAGTTGTAACACTACAGTACAGTTATTAACTGTACACAGTTTCCAGTTAGTTACCACTACTGCTCTATTACAGTAATTAACTGGCAACACTGTTGCCAGCTACTCACTGCAATGGTACGGTTACAGTAAACAACTGGCAACACTGTTGCCAGCCACTCACTGTAATGGTTCAGTTTCAGTAATTAACTGGCAACACTGTTGCCAGTTACTTACTGTAACCAAACTTTTACTGTGAGTAGCTGGCAACAGTGTTGCCAGTGTTCTACTGTAAAAAAGCCTGGTAAGGTCTAACAGTGTAGATCAAGGGTGTGTCCACGATTGTGTGTGGGTCCTTGAACATGCTGAGTCAGATCAAAAGTGTTAAAAACAGTCATCAGTTCTTTTACAGCATTGATTTCTGGATTATCAATGTGAATATTAAAATCCCCAGCAATACTAAAATAATCATATTCAGATGTTACTATTGATAACAGCTCTGTAAAATCATCAATAAAAGCTGGAGAATATTTTGGAGGTCTGTAGATAATGATCAGTAAGATGCGTGGAGACCCTTTCAGTGCTATACTCAGATATTCAAAGGACAAATAGTCACCAAATGACTCTTGTTTACATTCATACACTTCTTTAAACAGGGCAGCGATGCCTCCACCTCTCCTATTAACTCTGCAAACACTCAAAAAGTCAAAGTTTAAAGGAGCTGCTTCATTCAGAACTGCTGCGCTACAACTGTCATCTAGCCAAGTTTCATTTAAAAGCATAAAATCAAGGCAATTAGTGTTGATAAAATCATTGACTAAAAGTGACTTATTATTGAGTGATCTGATGTTTAGAAGTGCTAACTTAACAGTTTTAGTCGTTTTCACTACAGAAGTCTCAGATATACACACTGTTAACCCTTACTGTAGATTATGCAGTAAATAACTGTAAAATAGCCAGTGTTTTGCTGTAATAAAGGAAACAGTATTTTACAGTTAAAGGAGCAGGATTTGTATGAAATTTTGTAGTGCAAAGAATAAATTACAGTAATTTATTTTATGTACCCATTACAGATAGTTACTGTGATAATAAATGGTAAATTACTGCTCAACCATTATTACCCCATGTACTCTGATGCTTTATGTTGCTCTCTCTCTCTCTCTATATATATATATGTATATATATATATAGTTCAGTTTAGGTATGTGTATGGTCAGTATTGAGGAGAAAGTGAGACAATGCATTGATGATAAGATAAATTTCTCTGCAGCCATCTCTGTGTTTTCTTTGGTTCCTTTTATGTTTTTAACATTGAGTATCAGGAGTCAACCAATGTCAATGTCACAGAGCTAATTAAAAGGTAAAGATATCGACCTATATATTACCTATAGTAATATATATTACTATAGGTTTGGAACAACATGAGGATCAGATTTTTTTTTTTTTTATTTGTTTGCTTTGGATGAAGTTTTTATATTTTTATTGTTTTTATTCAATGATATGTGCATGATTGTGATAAATGTAGGCAATTCCTTTGAAAATATGCTATGTACCAGGGATGTCAAACTCCTGAAAGGCCACAGCCCAGCAGAATTTAGTTCCAGCCCTGCTTCAACACACTACCTTTAGATTTAGTTTGATCAGGTGTGTTTAATTAGTATAACTGCACTGTTACTCTGGCTATTTTACAGTTATTTACTGCACAATCTACAGTGTTTTGCTGTAATAAAAGGAAACATTTATTATTTATTAACACATTATTTTACTGTAAAAGGAGTAGACTTTGTATGAAATTGTGTAGTGCAAAAAATAAATTACAGTAATTTACTTTATGTACTCATTACAGATAGTAACTGACAATAAATAGCAAATTACTGTTCAACCATTACTGTCCCATCTTCTCTGATGGTTTATGTTGCTATGTATAGAGATGTGCATTTTAAAGGCAGAAATTAATGATTTAGGCATCACCACACACTCCCACGGGCTGTCTGTCTTCTTCTAAACACAAAGGTGTTAGAAAGAGTTTTCAGAAAATGCTGGCCCTTTAAGGGAGCCAGGTGTTTGATTTGTTTACTGCTGAGTGTGCTCTATTCTCTGTCCATCAATTCAGATGTAGAGTCTGATATGTATTAGGCTTTAAATAAGAATCTACAACGAGTAAATAAAATGTGTTCAAATGTTTTTGAGGGTTTCTATAATAAGGCTGTGTTTTAAGTTATATTGTTGTTATCTTGAACTGTGTACTTGAAAGCTACATTGTTAGCTAGTTAGCCTCTCCTCATATAACTTCTTACATTACTTTTGTCTAAGTATATGTATTTATTGGATATTGGATATTGCATACTGCCATAATGTACAGATGCTAACAGTTGTATGTATCTTTCTGGCAACTAAGCCAAAATTAAATTCCATCATCTCTGTAAGGTAACATGTGCACATCATCACAGGGAATCACAAAAACATGATACACATAGCCATCCACACACAAAAGCTCCACTGTCAGGTCACAGGTTGTGAGTTTGTTGCCAAGTATTTTTCAGAGCAGTGTTTCCACCTATGAATTTATATTAGAAACAATAAAAGTTTGTTGTCATGAGATAATTATAACAATAAAAGATTGGATATTTTGGTTTTTCGATGTTGCAAACTTTATTTTTATTTTTTATAATTATTTTAAACTTTTTATTGAGATTTGACACAGTTTTTAATTACTTAAAACTTTAAAATTTAAAATAATTATGTCGTGTTTTTTGCTGTTCATTTGCTGATCTACCTTCCTGCAGATTCCAGTTGCTATCCATATCAAACACACCTAAACCAATTAATTAGGACCTAAACACCACTTGATAATTACAGGCAGGTGTGTTTGATATGGGTAGCAACTGAAATCTGCAGGAAGGTAGATATCCAGGAACCGGATTGAGCACCCCTGCTATATACCATGGGGGTCAAACTCCAAGTTCCTGGAGAACTGCAGCAGCAGAATTTAGTACCCACCCTGCTTCAACATTACCTGTAGATTTCTAACAAGCCTTAATTAGTTTGATCAGGTGTGTTTAACTAGAGTAACAGCTTAAAGTCCCGGTCACACTGCACTTTTCTCCCAATAGACTTCGATTCATACGCATGTGAGTACTGCAGACCTGGAATAATAGCTCATGCGACAAATTTCATAATTCGCAGCATTGGAAAGTTCAAGCTTGGAGAACGCTGACATGCAAAATCACATCATGTGATTGCTTGATACCAATCAAAGATCAAAACGTGACCTCTCTGGCTTGCTTTTTCAATCTCTAATTATTTTGTTGAATTCCACTACTCGCGTTGTTTAATTCCACTTCGCAGTGCAGTATGACAGAATTTCGCATGCTCAAACGTTATTGTGACCGCAGCCTTACTGTGCAGACCTGTAATCTGCAAGACAATAATTATATCTGCTGATTTCTTAATTTTGTTATACTTTTTCTGTTATTTATTTGTTTGGTGCCAAAACAATAAAATAAATTTGTCTGAAAAATGTTATGCCTTCTATTTTTTTAATAACAGCTAAGAATACTGATTAATTTTAGTAACACTACAATAACTATATATTACATACTATTAATGTGTATGCAGTATAATGCTGTGATTTGTAACACTACAATACAGTAATTAACTGTACACAGTTTCCAGTTAGTTACCACTGCTGCTCTATTACAGTAATTAACTGGCAACAAAGTTGCCAGCTACTCACTGTATCGGTTCAGTTACAGTAAATAACTGGCAACACTGTTGCCAGCCACTCACTGTAATGGTTCAGTTACAGTAATTAACTGGCAACACTGTTGCCAGTTACTTACTGTAACTGAACTTTTACAGTGAGTGGCTGGCAACAGTGTTGCCAGTATTCTACTGTAAAATCAACCCGGTAAGGTCTAACAGTGCATTTAATAGACACCAGATTTGAATGATTTGCTATACGGTCTGAAAGAGTCTTTGGTTTTCTGTCACGTAATATGACACATATCTGCGTAGAGAAAGCTACAGACACACTGGGTTCCTGCTTGTTCTGTAAACATCTGATAAAGACACTGTTATCTAAGCAGGCCCCCGAGACACATCAATGGCAGTTTTTAAGTTTACCAGCTAAAGATGAGGTGTTTTTTTGGGACCTGGCGCTGTCGCAAAGACCTGAGGCCTTTCCTAGATGTAGGGCGAGGTGGGCTTAGAGATGGGCGTGTGGCTTGCTGACTTTTGGTTGCTAACTGGGGGCTAGCAGCAATAGAGTGTGAGAGTTTAGTTCCAGCATACACCAGTTCCTCCATCTTTTTTGAAAAATCCAAGAGAGGCGAGCAAGATGACAATGAGAACGTGTCTGGTGACAGAGGCTGTGGGTCTGAGGTTTCTGGCTGCTGAGATATGTTAACCTGGCTGTTTTCCTGGGGATCATCAATGAGTGCTGAGACTTGATGCTGTTCTGATGCATCACAGTCTGCCTGTGTTGAGCTCAGTGTGCAGGGCGCAGACGGCAGTTTGTCCGTTATCGGCGGTTGTTGTGGCTGCGTGGTGTTATCTCTGTCCTTGTAGGATGCGTCAGCAACAAATCCACTCAGGAGCTGATTTAAAGTCCTGTGGTCATCCGGACATTTGCTAGGTGTGTGTGTGTCATTCAGTTCAGTGGCATACACAGCTGATGGATGATGGAGGGAGAAGAGGATGTTGTCTTTCAGCACTTTTGCACCAAGCTTGTTTGGATGAAGGCCGTCTGATGTAAACAGCTGTCTTTGGTTCCAGAAGAGATTGAAGTTGTCGATGAAATTCTTAATATAAATATATTAACTATTTATATATGCTTAACAATTCTTTAGTAAGTAATTTACTAACAGCGTGTTCATTATCTGTTTCTAATTTATTAGGTATAGTTATCAATCATTAAAATACAGTTAACAAGTCAGAATGTAAGTCTTTTGTCTATCTATAAGGCACAGTTATAAGTAATGAACAAACTATCAACTTTTATTTAACAAGTCATTTATAAACCATTAACTAACAGTTTGTTAATGATCTATTAACTAGTTTTAACGGATAGTTATTCAAAAGTGTTACCATTTTTTCTTCTGGAAAAAGTCATATTTGTTTTATTTCAGCTAGAATAAAAGCAGTTTTACCTTTTTTAAACACCATTTTAATGACAAAATTATTAGCCCCTTTAAGTAACTTTTTTTCTCGATAGTCTACAGAACAAACCATCGTTGTACAATGACTTGCCTAATTATACTAACCTGCCAAGTTAACCTAATTAAGCTAGTTAAGCCTTATATAATTTTATATACAACTAAAACTATAATATATATAATTTTATTTATTTTTTTAAAAACATACACAGATTCAAAGAGAACCACAGATCAACAGGGAGACTGCAAAAGAACAGGTTCTACTTTAAATTGGACTAATTGAAAATCTGCTATTAAATATATCAAAACTATACAGACAAATGTAAAATGAAGTTAAACACCCTAAATCTGTTGAAACGAGTCGATCTGAAGGCAGTTGAGATTGCAGGATATTATTGGTCTGAAGCTCATGTACAAGTTTATTTTACATTCTATGACAGAAACACCATGCACGTCTGTTATTAAACACTCACAGGACATTCATTTAGACAACTATACAGATGTATTTAATAGTTCACACAAAAATTCACAAAGAGAGACTTTCACTTCACGCATATTTTGGGATTGAACAGACATGCGCAAAGTAGTTGCAGATGCGATCGAGCTGTTTTTGCGCTTGTTTTGAGTTTGAAGTGATCAATCAGATAACAGGAGAAAGCGCATGACTTCTATCATTTCAATATAGCATACTATAATAAAATCCAAAAAATTATAGTATAATATTGAGAAGTCATATCGCGGCCCACCTGCAGGGTTGCTAAGGCCCACTAGTGGGCCGCGGCCCTTTGGTTTAGAATCCCTGACCTATATGCAGAGATGTACACTGTTAACCCTTACTTTAGATAAGGGGTCTCAAACTCGCGGCCCTCGTGCCATTTGCGGCCCTCAGTGCAATATTTTGTGGCCTGCGCCGACCGCTGTACACTGACAGAATCCGTCCACACTACGCCGAGTTCTCGAGCGCTGAAAACGGATCGTTTCGAAAACGCTGGAGAGGCCGTTTTCATTCTGAAACGCTGCTGCTCCGTCTCAGTGTGGATGGGGAAAGACGAAGACATCTGAAAACGGAGGCGGGGCTGCAGACATTCGCCTCTCTGATTGGGTCTTTTCCTCAATATTAAGTAGCCTAACACACAGTTCAGTCCTGAATCTTCTTCGTGTTAGTTCAGACTTCGCAAGTTTGATCAAGGCTGCATCTCTTCTTCTCAGTTTGATATGGAAAACATACCGAGGACACGCGTCAATCTTCACAGGGAACCGTGTACTTTATAACTTCATTCACATCACCCTGGCTACGTTGTTTAACTTTCTCAACAATAAAATGTAAACTTGGTATAAGGAACTGCCTATTTTTATTTTAATATTAACAACTAAACAGACAGCAGAAATGTTGAGGCGTCGTGCTGCATGAGCGTCATCTTCACTGTGTGGATATTTATAACAAAACGGAGCCGATAACAACTGTCTCCTTTCAATTTCAGTGAAAATACGAAACATGCCCTCTCTTTTGCTGAATATCAGTTTTAATAATCGATAATGGCCATTATAAAAGTATAACATACAATAAGTGTATACAAAATGAACGTGGTTACATTAATCATTAACTTATCTTTGCGCTCAGCCAAAACAGTTACCTGAGAACAAATAATAGATTCCAATGACCAAAGTCAAGGAATATGTTGTTAGATAAAGATAACAAGATGAATGAAATATCACGTTTAATAAATATAGTGAGATTAGATCCAGCGGGAGATGCTTGATTAGAAGTCCGACTAGCAGAGCTCTCATCTGGGTAGACAGGCTGCAGCGCTTGCCAAAGTGTGTGTGTTTGTGTGTGTGGTCACGTGAAGTGCGTTTTCAGCATTTTGGTGTGGACGGAGAGCAGTTCAGAAACGCTGGGTAAAACGCGAGTGTGGACGCGGATCGTTTTCATTCTAAAACGCTGTTTTAAAACTAAACACACTAGTGTAAACGGGGCCTGACAGAATCAGCGGAGCGGGGAGAGAGCGCTCCACGCTCCGCTGATTCTATCCGTACACAGCAGTCACTGGCATTCCCTGCCCGCCGTGTAAACAAAGGGGCGGGGATGCCGGTGACGTCACCACGCACCCCGCCCCTTTGTTAGACGCTGTGACGGGCGGGAAGTGTTAGGAGGGAACTCGCGCCGGCCAGAACCAAGGTAAGCTGTTCCCGCCTCTGCCTGCCACTTAGCTACCTATCTGCAGCCTGCCACCTACCTAGCTACAGCCTGCATCTTATATATATTATAGGTAGATACAGACTGACACAGACTGATGTGACTGGAGTGGGGTGGGAGTGTTTTATTTATACATATATACGCCTTTTTTTTAGGTGAGGAAATGGAAGTTTTGAGTGTTTGAGAAGTGTGTGAGAAGTTATTCTCCACCTTGAACTTCAATAAGTCAAAGTACAGGTCTAGACTTAATGATGATCATCTTCAAGCCATACTGAGGGTCTCAACTGCTTCCGCTCTAAAGCCAAATGTGGTTCAGATTTGTGAGAAGAAGCATTGTCAAGTCTCTGGCAGCAAGAAGTAGGCAAAAGATGCCATGCTCAGAAGAACTGTTCATAATCTTCACTCAATGTTCTATTAATGTTCAGGACACTTCATGTTCAGAAGAAATAATTAAAACTGTTAATAATGACATTTGAGGACTTTTTTTTGTGAAATCCCTTATGCGGCCCAGCCTCACCCAGACTTTGCCTCCTGCGGCCCCCAGGTAAATTGAGTTTGAGACCCCTGCTGTAACTGAACTTTTACAGTGAGTGGCTGGCAAAAGTGTTGCCAGTATTCTACTGTAAAATCAACCCGGTAAGGTCTAACAGTGTAAGTAAGGTAACATGTGCACAGAAATCATCACAGGGAATCACAAAAACATATGATACACATAGCCATCCACACACAAAAGCTCCACTGTCAGGTCCCAGGTTGTGAGTTTGTTGTTAAGTATTTTTCAGAGCTGTGTTTCCACCTTTGAATTTATATTAGAAACAATAGAAAAGTTTGTGGTCATGAGAATTTATAAGTAAATAATAATTATAACAATAAAAGTTTGGATCCTTTGGTTTTTCGGTGTTGCCGACTTTATTTTTGTTTTTTATAATTTTTAAAAACTTTTTATTGAGAGTTGACACAATTTTTAATTATTTAAAACTTTAACATTTAAAATAATTATTTTGTGTTTTACGCTCCTCAGTTTTTTTTTTTTTTTTTGCATGCTCAGCATTGAGGAGAGTAACACATTTCACTGCAGCACTTTCTGTCTGTCTGTGTGTGTGTGTGTGTGTGTGTTTATTAAATATGTGTTTGTGATAAATGTTGGCAGTTGCTTTAAAAGCATGCTATATACCATGGGGGTCAAACCTCAAGTTCCTGGAGAACTGCAGCGCAGCAGAGTTTAGCTCCCACCCTGCTTCAACATTACCAGTAGATTTCTAACAAGCCTTAATTAGTTTAATCAGGTGAGTTACAGCTTAAAGTCCCGGTCACACTGCACTTTTCTCCCTATAGACTTCCATTCATACACATGTGAATACTGCAGACCTGGAATGTTAGCTCATGTGACAAATTTCATAATTCGCATCGTTGAAAAGTTCAAGCTTGGAGAACTCTGACCTGCGAATTCAAATTCATGTGATTGCTTGAGACCAATCAAAGATCAAAACATGACCTCTCTGGACAAAAATTTTAACTATGGATCTGTCGCTTGCTTTTTCAATATGTAATTATTTTATTTAATTTCACTCCTTTTCGCAGTGCCGTATGAATTTCGCATGCTCAAACGTTAGTGTGATCGCAGCCTTACTGTGCAGTCCTGTAATAGGTAAGACGATATTTATATCTGCTGATTTCTTAATTTTTTTATACATTTTCTGTTATTTATTTGTTTGGTGCCAAAACAATAAAATAAATTTGTCTGAAACTTTTTTATGCCTTTTATTTTTTAATAACAGGTAAGAATACTGATTAATTTTAGTAACACTACAATAATTATATATGACATACTATTAATGTGTATGCAGTATAATGCTGTGATTTGTAGCACTACAGTACAGTAATTAACTGTACACAGTTTCCAGTTAGTTACCACTACTGCTCTATTACAGTAATTTACTAGCAACACTGTTGCCAGCTACTCACTTTAATGGTTCGGTTACAGTAAATAACTGGCAACACTGTTGCCAGCTACTCACTGTATCGGTTCAGTTACAGTAATTAACTGGCAACACTGTTTATGTGCTGCATTGTTACTCAGTACTAGGGGTGTCAAAATGATCGATATCAGTTCAAGTAATAGATCATAACCGGTTATTACGTGATGACGTCATTTATCGTGCGCAATGTCGCAATACTACGGAGAAGGACAGAGGCGCGAGGGCGGCACAGCACATGAGCCGCTATTTCACTATTAGGGAGAAATGTTGTAAAACTTCACCTCTGCCTCTCTCTCTCTAACTTTAGAAATTTGAACCACTGGCCTGTTTGTAAGGTAACTTTTCTTCTCTTCTTGGCTGTTTAAGCTGTGGATCCAGACACGAGCAAGCCTGATGTGCAAGTTTTCTCCACTGTGTTGATTACCTGTGATAACTGCATATTCTTCCTGCCATCGGTGAACAGCGCTTTCATTTCTAAACCTCTTTCTGTGGAGAAGGACAATAACCAATCATAGGCATGAAAGACTTTGCCTGTCAGCGTTCAAAAAGCAGGCGGGATAATATTCACATTAGTTTATTTGCTGTAAATGCTCATGCTGTCTTCTGTGCATGAGTTTTGTTTAATACATTCAGAAAAAAAGTGTTTTTGTAATGAGGAGCCTGACATGGAGGGTTCCATTTGGAGTATATTTATTAGACACAGTTCAAACACAATCATACAACACGCACTTACGTGCGAACTCACATTAGTAGTATTCAGTATGGGTCTAAGGGCTGGCGGCTGGCTGTCAAGGAGTGATATAGCAGGCATGGATCAGTGGCAGGCGGCGTGGTTCAGAGTCAAGATATCAGGCGTGGTTCAGGGCAGGCGGCGTGGATCAATCAGAGTACAAGCAAGGTTCGGGGCAGGCAGAAGGCAACACAAAGTTGGTAACAGTCCAGGTAATACACGGGAGATCAGGCAGGCAGATAGTGCTCAGAAATGTCAGACAGGGCAGAACAAGACTTCGCAATGGACTGAGTGTGTGTGCTGCTTATATGTGTGAGCGTGGGTCGTTAGGGGGATGAGCTGCATGTGTGAGTGCTTATCAGTTTAAGTGGATGATGTAATGCTTAGAAGTCCGGTGATGGTGGAGTCTGTGGCTGGGAGTTCTGAGGGTTCTCCGGATCATGGGAATAGAGGAGATTGAAAGCCTAGAACACACTGAAAGGGGGTTAGACCAGTGGATGGTTTCCTTAAGGAGTTCTGTGCATATTCAGCCCATATTAGAAATGTACTCCATTCTGCCTGATTGTTATGACAGCAAGTTCCTAGAAAACGTTTCATCTCCTGATTGAGACGTTTGGTTTGGCCGTTGGATTGAGGATGGAAACCGTAAGTTAGACTGACGTTGACTTGGAGATTCTTGAAAAAAGTTGACCATAAATGGGAGGTAAATTGGGGACCTCTGTCTGACACAATGTCTTTGGGTAAACCATAATAGCGGAAGACATACTCACTCAGCAATCCGGCTGTTTCCAGGGCTGTGGGTAACTTGGGGATTGTGATAAGTCTACAGGATTTTGAAGAAACGTCTATGACGGTGAGTATGGTGCACTGTTAGACCTTACCAGGCTTTTTTACAGTAGAACACTGGCAACACTGTTGCCAGCTACTCACTGTAAAAGTTTGGTTACAGTAAGTAACTGGCAAAAGTGTTGCCAGTTATTTACTGGAACTGAACCATTACAGTGAGTGGCTGGCAACAGTGGAACTAAACTCTGCTGCCCTGCACTTCTCCAGGAACTTGGAGTTTGACACCCATTGTATATAACATACTTTTAAAGCAACTTCCAACATTTATCACAATCACATATGCAATAAAAAACGTGCACACACACACACACACACACACACACACACACACACACACACACACACACACAAACACACACAGACAGAAAGTCCTGCAGTGAAATGTGTTACTCTCTCCTCAATGCAAACAGCAAAAAACACAAAATAATTATTTTTTTTTTTAAATAATAAAAAATAAGCATATGAAAAAAACACATAAATAGAGATATAGATAGAAACATGTTTGTGAAACACAGGCACATACTGTCAATTCTCAATAAAATGTTTTAAATAATTATAAAAAAAATAATAAAGTCGGCAACACAGAATATCGAAATGATCCAATCTTTTATTGTTATAAATATTATTTACTTTAAAAATCTCAAGACAATGAACTTTTCTATTGTTTCTAATATCAATTCATAGGTGGAAACACAGCTCTGAAAAATACTTAGCTACAAACTCACAACCTGGGACCTGACAGTGGAGCTTTTGTGTGTGGATGGTTATGTGTATCATATTTTTGTGATTCCCTGTGATGATTTATTTGCACGTTACCTTACTAAGGTGATGGAATTCAATGGTTTTTATGTGCATAAAAACTGCTTATTTGCCAGAAAGATACGTGAAACTGTTAGCATCTGTGCATTATGACAATATGCAATATCCAATAAATAAATATACTTAAACAAAAGTAATGTAAGAAGCTATATGAGAAGAGGCTAACAAGCTAACAATGTAGCTCTCAAGTACACATTTCAAGATAACAACAATATAACTTAAAACACAGCCTTATTTTAGAAACCCCATAAAATTAATTTGAACACATTTTACTTACTTAGTGTAGATTCTTATTTAAAGCCTAAAACATATCAGACTACATTTGGATTGATAGACAGAGAATAGAGCACACTCAGCAGTAAACAAATCAAACACCTGACTCTCTTAAAGGGCCAGCATTTTCTGAAAGCTTTTTCTAAAACTTTTTTGTTAAGAATAAGACAGACAGCCTGTGGGAGTGTCTGGTGATGCCTAAATCATTGTTTTCTGCCTTTAAAATGCACGTCTCTATAACTAGCAACATAAAGCATCAGAGTAGATCAGTACTGGTTAAACAGTAATTTGCTATTTATTGTGTAAATAAAGTAAATTACTGTAATTTATTATTTGCACTACACAATTTCATACAAACTCTACTCATTTTACAGTAAAATACTGTTTCTTTCATTACAGCAAAACAATGGCTTTTTTACAGTGTTTTACTGCATAATCTACAGGGTAACAGTGCAGTTAAGCTTTAACCTTAATTAAACACACCTGATCAAACTAAATCTAATGGTAGTGTGTTGAAGCAGGGCTGGAACTAAATTCTACTAGGCTGCGGCCTTCCAGGAGTTTGACACCCCTGGTACATAGCATATTTTCAAAGCAACTGCCTACATGTATCACAATTATGCACATAGCGTTTAATAAAAACAATAAAAATATACAAACTTCGTCCAAAGCAAAAACAAATAATAAATAAATAATCTGATTCTCATGTTGTTCCAAATCTGTAGTAATAATAAAAAACAGAACAAATAACATGATTTAAACATTTATTTAGGAAAGCCTTTATACTGTTAATGCCACTTTTACTTACTTCATTTGAAGTTTCAACAAATGTATAAAATGTAAAAAAATTCATTGAGTCTCTGCAAAAATGTATGTTTGTGCTGTTTAAGATATTTTTTAATAATACATTTTTACTAGATATTTAGCAAAATACTAATATTCAGTTGAAAGTGCAATTTAAAATCTTTACTATAGGTCAAACTAGGCAATTAGATTAAATTAGATTAATTATAGGAAAAGTAAACAAAGTTATAAGAATTATTGTGACAATTTCTTTGCTCTGTGGGAATATTTTTGCCTTTAAATGCATCTCATCTATAGCGTACAGTCCACAGATAAAATTACTTATTGATTTTATCACGGTCTGGGTTCAGTCCACAGGACGTTTTACGACTCCTGGCTCCACAAAGTCTGGGTTCCCCCAACAGACTTATCTCTCCAGTGTCCCTGGATTACGTAAGCCTAGAGCTTCAAAGACATTCCTGCCCAAATACACACACACACACACACACACACACACACACACACACAAACACACACAAGGCTGTTCCGACAGAAAGAAAATGAACTCAAAAATCCTGGACAAGCACAAAACTAAAGTGTTATGTTTTGTAAACTTTGTATCTCATTTCTGACTTTTCTTACCTGTGTAACCTCTCTTATAACCTGTATGCCTGTTCCCTTTAGGCCTCTTTAAAGCATAAATAATGTAAGGATATGAAAAATTATGTTGATGTACTTTTAAACCCCCCCATGTTTGGTACTGATGGGTTTCTGCTGACATTTTATAACACATGATGCATAGAGCAAGATCATAACTCATTACTTTATTCTTTAAATCCCTGTATTAAATGCCTGTCCGCATGCTTTGGGCGGACACTCAAATTTGCATACGAGCAGCCTCGAGACAAAAGGAAGGATTCGCGCTCAAACTTTCCCCTGAAATCATTGGTCAGAATGCTGAACGGATTGTCACGTGACCCGCAGGTATAACCAGACATCTCCCCAAAACATCCCGCAGAGCAGTCCGAACAACAAACATCACCAAAAGGTGGCCCTTTGAGGGTCACACGGCTCTTCTAAGCCACATGCACTTTTCCCGCCACGTTTTCTTATTTTCCGGCAAAGTAAACTCAGTTTAAAGTTTGCGATCGCGTTCAAACTCAACGCATCAAGAAGGACATCAAAGGAGTTTCATCAGGACGGAAGCATAAAGAGAGAGAACCCAGACATTAAGTCCAGGGTATTTTAGTTATGCGATTAAGCTGTGCCCCTTTTGTCAAAAAGGTGTTTTTTATAATCTTGGTGGTCCTTATTGGTGCGTGTGGAACTGAAAGTTTTGACACTCTTTTATCTGAAATCTCTATTTCCTCGCTTTACTATCTCTCTTTGTTGTTACACGTTCTATAGACCCGATATCTCCACGTGGTTTACCTTTGTTCTATGGTTAATGTTATTAACCATAATGTTAATGTGCGTTTGTTCGTTATCTGTCTGACTAGTCAATAAATCCTATTATAATCAAATGAATTGTATTGTTTGCCTCACAAGAAAATGTCACTGAAATACAGATTCCCCTGCCTAGCTGTTATAAGTTGATTAAAACTTATGAATGATTAATCTACTTCACAAGAAGTAGCAATTAAATTCCCTTTTTCTAAATGAATAGATCATTGCCGTGGCCGCTCGGAAGAATAATAATGATTAATAATAATTCGTTATTCTTGATAATTAATATTCATAATCTGAGAGTCCGCTCGGTCGAGCGGGCATGATCAAATACAATCATATATTTGTTTGACCAGATTGACTGAAGCTTAAGCCGGAATATTAATAATTAAGAATAAACCGTTATTGTTGATTATTAATATCCATAAAATGAGCTAATTTCTGTTACATATTGGTGGAGAGAATGCGGGCAGTATTCCAAACATTTTCTGTGAAACAAACTTTCCAATTCATTGTGATTTATGGAGTGCGCTATAGAAGAAAAAAAAGGACCGTGAGAAGCGCTTCCTTTTCTTCAAAGCTGGAAGGACAAAAGCCTCCCCCAGCCATTCTGTTCACCTACACATCAGAAAGCTGCCCCGTGTTGAGTGTAACAATTTAAACTGCAGTTCATAATATTTTTGAATAATTTTTTCAATCAGAGAGGCATTACAAGTGAGGGAAAGAAAAACCACAACACATTACTTTCACAGTGTAAATAAAATACTGAGTGGTAATTAAACACATTCCTTGCTCTCGGAACCATATTGAGATTGAAATAAGGAAAACAACAACAAAAAAGAAACAAACAAACCAAAAAAGAAAAGAGAGAAAAAAAAAGAACACATACATATACATGATAATAAATTAACAAATGACACCTAAGTAGGCCATTAACGTTAAATGTAAAATATCACTCAATTTCTTTGCTTAATACACTCTTAGATAAGTTTGTATCATTCAAAAATAAGAGGGGGGGGGGGGGGGAGAGAAGAAAAAAAAACAATACAGATGCAGACAGGGTTAAATATGCAATATGGGATATATAGAGCTATTTTTTAAAATACAACAGAAATGGTTGCCAAGCTGTATAGAAATCCTCTGTTTTACCATTAATTGTATATCTAATTTTTTCTATTTGAGTGAACTGTAACAGGTCATACATCCAATGAAAGTAGTTTGGCGGCGAAGGCTTTTTCCAATTTAATAAGATAATTTATTTAGCAATTATTAAGCAAAAGGCTAATACATTTAACTGCAAAGATGATAACAATACATTTGTAGGATTGAGTCCAAACAGTGCCACTAAAGGACATGGTTAAATTTTTAGAAGAAAAATATCAGATATTGATTTAAAGATTGATGTCCAAAAAGAAATTAGCTCTGGACAAAGCCAAAGGGTATGGTAGAGGGTCGCTGGAGCTTGACGGCATCTGTCACAAATGGGATCAATTTCTGGGTTTATTTTAGATAGTTTAACTTTTGTCCAATAAACTCTGTGTAATAGTATAACTGTATCAGTGAATGGCGAGCACAGATAGAGGTAGTGTGTACATGACAAAGAACTTTTGACCATTCATCGTCTGAAAAAACATGGTTGAGATCTGATTGCCACTCTAGTTTTATTTTAGACAAGGATGAAGAATCTGACATTATATTGAATGAGAAAATCGTTTTGTATATGTTGGAAATGGCACCCTCAGAGATTTTTATTTCTAAGATCTGATCAATCTGTTGTTTAATAGGTGTATGGGGGAAGTGAGAAAATGTATTTCTAATAAATTCACGAGTCTGCAAATATCTAAAGAAGTGGGATTTTGGTAGTCTAAATTTTTCTGAAAGATATGAAAAAGTTACAAAAGTGTTCTCGTGAAAGAGATCATTAATATTTACAATACCTTTTCTAAACCATAATGCGAATGCTCCATCTAATAAAGAAGGCAAAAAAGAAGGATTTCTATATATAGGAGATAAACACGACATTGCCTGAAAGCCAAATGTTTTCTAAATTGTTTCCAAATTCTTAAACTATGTAAGACTAGGGGGTTAGAAGAAAAACAAGAATATTTAATTGACAATGATGAGCATAACAAGGAATGTAAGGAAACTCTGCTACAAGAGTCACATTCCATTACAACCCATGCTGGAACCCATTGGCAAAGACCGTAATGGGACTGGCTCCAATATAATATGCTATGAATGTTTGCTGCCTAGTAATAAAATAAGACATTTGGAAAAGCAAATCCACCTAATTTTTTGGGTTGCTGGAGAAACAATTTCTGAATCCTTGCTGGGCCTCCATTCCAGATAAATTCTGAAAATATTTGATCTAAAGTCTTGTGCTACGTATTGTGCTAAAAGCCTACGCTGTGTGAGATCACAACCGAGTTACATTATGGGCAAGTGATCTGATAGCGACTGCAGTGGGAGTTGGGGAAAGTCTAGCCAGATAGCATTGTTGTAAAAAAAAAATAAATGAGTGAAAAAGAAGAGAGAGAACCCAGTCCAGGAGACTCGAAACAAGCAGAATTCCTTTATTGAGACGTGTTGGTTAATCTGCAGTCATACAGCGTCTTCAAGGTGTCCAATGTGTCTGCAAGAGCCTACTAGAGGTCCGCAGTCTGCAAGTTCTTTCACAAGTCTCACACAAGTCTGAATTAGTCTGAATTAAGACAAAGATTTCATGGCTATATTGTGTTCTTAGGAGGAGGGGATATAGCTAAACAAAGTATGCAAATTAAGAGTTGTGGTCGGCAGGGTAAACTGCTTTTTCAGGCCTAATCTCATCTTGTTCTGGAGACAGAAACCGCCTGACCATTTGATCGAAAAGAGAAAACAATAGACACCCCATGCTGTGAAACTGACAATTTGCATTACATTGGCTTAGCCTGTTATCAGAAAGACAAAAGGTTAATGTCCTTCCTAGCTGGGATGTTAATGAAATTATATAATTAAAAACCAGAGAATATAACTTTTCAGTTGTACGTAGATTATTGTTCATTTGGAATTAGTTGATAGAAATTTATATTTCCACAGCATGCTCTTGCGATCTTCATCTGAATGCCTTTCACTCACCACCAAGTGTAAATAGCATGTAAAACCTAGTCTAAACTTAGCCCACTACAGGACTATAAAATGAACATTTTAGACATGCCCATAGGTTTTGCTATTCTCTCTCTCTCTCTCTTCTCATCCTTGTCTGTCTTTTAGTTTTATTTTTATTCATGTTTACTAGGGGTGTCAAAAATAATCGTTTTTTCGGTGCACTGCGATACAGACGCGGACAGTTCGGTATCGGTTCAGTAATAATCATAACCGGTTATTACTGACGTCATTTGCCTCATATGCGCTCTGTCGCGAGGGAGGCGATCGCGAGTATTTACAACGCTCTAACTACTTTAAACTCATAAACTGTGCACAATTTCACTGTGTGTGTTTGCTGGATCAGTCTTTCACTGACAAATACAACAATAGCCCCTATTTCACTGAGATCAAGAGAATGAAAGTAGCCTACTCCATTTCTCTCTCTCTCTCTCTCTCTCTCTCTCTCTCTCTCTCTCTCTCTCTCTCTCGCGCGCGCGCACGCTCTCTGTCTCTCGCTCTGTCTCTGTCTCCCTCTCTCTCTTTCACACACACACACTCAGTGGCCCATTTGACCTCCTGGCGTGGCTTTTCTTCTCTTCTAGGCTGTTTTACAGCGTTACTTTTGCATCCAGAAACGAGCACGTGTCTGCAGAGTTTTCTCCACCGTGTCTATCATACATCAGCTGTGAGATCGCCGCTGCCGCCTGCCGCTTATCAGCATCACTCATCTGTGAAGAATGCAGCGCGCAAGAGCCAATCGCAACCGTTTTTTTTTTTGAGGGTGTGACCAATCAAAGAGGTGTAAGAGAACTAGACAAGGATAAGAGAGTGAGCTGGATATTTGTATTTGTTTATATTATTTGCTAAAAGCTTGTTTTGTTTAAAGTTACAGTTTATATATCTGACTGTTTGTATTAAATGACAAAATTGTATTACAAATAGTATATGAATATAAATATATTCATACATTTTAATACAAGAAATGCTGCTGTGAAGAAAATATAAAACAATGCACCGTGATGCACCGAAATATCGAATTGAACCGAATCGATGGCATGATAATCGTAACCGAACTGAACCGTAAGACTAGTGTAGGTTTTCACCTCTAATGTTTACTGATATCCATTATTAGTATTTTTTTCTTTCATTTTTCTTTCCCTGTACACTCGTTCATCTGAGCGAGGTGTCATTTTGTTTAACTTATCTTTAGTATTATTTAGTTATTTTTGTTTTTTGGGGGGTTACTGTTATTTTTATTTACTTAATTATTTTTTTTTACTTTGACCTGCTCAGTGACCACGCTATTGAGAACCACCAGGGTGATGTAAATAATTGATTGATAATTTGCACAGCCTGGCGTATGACTAAAATCCTTGAGGCCAGTACGTAGATATCAACTATTATATAGCCACCCCAATTCGACATCCGAAGTGTCCGGCCCCCAGTGGATCCTTAGAAGGACCAACGCCTAGCCGGCACATGCACCTAAGCTGACAACCCTGTCAGACTAATAATATAGCACAATGCTAACATCCACTCGATTTGGCCATGTGGGTCTCTCTCTCCCTTGTGATCTCTGTCTCACCCAACAGACTAGCATGTCAAGTCCATCCAGCCCGCTGCTCACTGGAAGCAACTGAAGGCCTGGTTAAGTGCTTAACCCACAACCTCCTGCTCAACGACGCCATGAAGTTGCAGCAGCCAAGCAGAGAACAGCTGGAGGTCTGCATTTATCCGCTGAGGGCGAACGACCTAGCCCGGAGCCATGACAGCCAAGCCCAGACGCAACTCTCCAGGGTCCTGACACACCTCACCCTTGCACCGGCCAGATCAATAGGAAAGGGTCTCAACCAGCTGGAGCATCGAGCCCAGGACGCCTGCAAGACGATGAGGGAAAAGGACGCCGAACTTCTGGAGCAAATGGACGGACTACAGCGCCCCCCGATGAAGCTACAAGCGGACAACGGACACAAGGAGCAACAAGAGCAGAAAGCCAAAGATAAACTGAGTGTAAAGCTACAAAGCTGAAACACTATTGTAAAGGGCAGAACTAAAGACTGAAGCTCGGGTCAAAGCCTCTAAAGTCAACGGCTGAAGGCCCGAGCAAAATTCCAATACGGAACCCAACCAAGAGACTTTAAGCATGAACTTACCAGAGTTCACCCAGAACTGTCACATTCCTACAATCCATGTGACTACCTGAAAGGGGAAGTGCCGCAGTCAGCCCCAAAAGCCAAGACTGGAATTGACCAGCAGAGGGGGGTAAATCTAACCCATAATGCGCCGCCAGCCAGCATTCCAGCAACGCCCGTCAGCAACACAGGGCCAGGACTCCCTTCAAAGGGGTCCCCCATGACAAACACTATCTGTCAACCAAAGATTTGAACCAGCTGGCCAGGGAAATGCCAACTTTCACCCTAAACCCTGCTGGAGGCGACGACATGCACTCCTAATTCTAAGACATTGACTTTTACACAGACGAGGCCAAGTGCCACTCTCTGTGACAAATTATATCTGCTAAGAATTACTTTGAGCCGTGAGGCAAGAAGTTTGCTGAATCAACAGCCCCGTGCCATCAAAGCAGATTACGAGCCGATGCAAAAGCTCTTACTAGAGTGTTTTACCTGACCCTGTGTCAGAGTAAGGACTGATTGTCGCCATGGGTCTCAGAACAGCCAAGAGACCTCACAAGCATACTGCAGTCAACTACACCAACCCTACTTCGAGACAGGAAATGAGCCACGGACGGAGTCGGATTTCACCTTCCAGATCCTCTCTCTCCCAACAACCTACTTTCTGTGGTGAGTCCGCACTCGGGCCCTGCCCCCACGCCCTGACCCCCCGACAGCGGCAGAGTTTAGCTCATAAAATCTGAGTAAAACAAAGACTGCTTTGAAAGACTGTCAAACACTTACAAGCTACCCTGTCTCAGAATCTCCTCCGGAGCTGACTTTAAAAGGCACGCTACTGTTTCCCAGCCGCAAGACTTCCAACAGTGAGTTAAAGCCTTTCTCCCCCAGCAGAGGACAGCACCGCCAGGAAGGCGCATGTCCCAACACCAGACAGGATGCTCAGAAACACACTGGGACAAGCCACTCTCCACAGCCACCAAGGAACGACCAACCTGCAGTAGCTAGGGGCACAAGCAACCAGCATCCAGCTCGTTACATGCCAGATAAAGCAAAAGGTGAAAACCTGACAACAAACAACAGCACAGTGGCGTTATGAGCAGCAGAACTGCTGAAAAACTTGAAGGGGGCCCCACAAGAAGTCAAGCCAGACTTCTTATGACTAGAGGGGGGGTCTAAAACCATTTACCCCCCTGAACACCTGCTTTCTGCTCCATCCCCGCAGAGTACTGCGAGTCCAACACAAGCTAAAGACTGTGTATCTAACTGCAGCATCACGCTTCCCCCAAGAAGCAGCCAGTCCCACCATGCTTGCAACCTCAGGTACCAGAAAACACTGGTCTGGTTGTCTGTTTATCTCCTGAGCCACAGCCCACCAACCAGCCACACCTGCGTACGAACAACTGCTCAGGCCCCTGCACTTCAACTCTTGGGGAACCTGATCGAAATGGCGTGGCAACGACGCGCTACTTGGCCGTAACCGTGGAGATGAAAGAAAGACGAGAAACTCTGGTCAGCACGGGAGCAGACCTCACATTAATGTCATCTTCCCTGTTTGAGTAACTCAAAGCAAGAGCTCAGAGACTAAACCGAACACTTAAATGCCAACAAGGCAGGCTGATGGTGCAAATCATACGGCCAAACTGAGGTTCAACTTACACACATCGCTCCCATTCAAGTAGCTATTGTCCCCATGACTGCAGTGCACCCTGTGTACCCGTTGCCAATGGGCACATACCTGCTGCTGATTGGTAAAGATCCACTGGATATGTTTGAACCTCTTTTGAATTTTGAACCTCTCAAAATTTGGGCCCAAGTGCGAGAACTCTTTCTCACAGCCGTCAGGTCAACCCCAACAGACGTTAGGTCACCAAGGTCGCGGGAAACCGCTGGAACCGCGAGAACCCAAACTCAACAACATAGACGGGGTCAAGGTCGCTACTCTGCAGCCTTAAACCAGCTAGCAACCCCAACGCTTGCTGCCCCAGGCCTCAAAGGGCTTCATGTTGAATAACCGGACTGTGAACGACGCTGTACTTGCACTATGAACAGACAACCCAGCAGCCATCAGCCTCTCACTGTGCGACACTCCGCCTGAACACACCCCAGATCTGTGTTCAACTAACAAGCATACACACTATTATCCAAATGCTGAACTCTCACACATGACAACTGCCAACAGCATTTGCACATTGAACTTGAACCGGAATGGCGGATGGTTGACCCATCCCCTCCTAACTCTCACGGCCCGCCGCATGATGTTCACATCGTAGCTAATAGCCTGATACATCTTCAGGCATATATATAGACACACTTAACGACCGGTTATGGGCACCCACACCTCTTACAGCCAACAATGATGGCTGTCACCCTCAAAAAGCCCCACTCAGGCCAGACCATGCCAGAGGTCTGCTCCGTCATCAGCAAACAAGACTCTGTGGTGCCAGCCTATACAAACAGGTGCTCTATATGGCTCTCCATACGAAAGGCCAAACTTTAAACCATACATTGGGGTTTTCTTCCAACCAACAACAGAAGGCATAAAACTGGGCCTCAACCTGGAAGACATACCCTAAATTGAACTGTCCTCATGAACAGTATATGTCTTGTGTAATAGCTGCATGGCAACTGACATAAAAATCCCCAAAGACTACCTACTGGGACGATTGGTCAGCTACGAGTTCCATGACTTTGAACTCTTGGGCCAATTAGTGGCCTCACCCTACATACAATGACACCAGAGGGGAGCTTAGAAAACACAGACTATACTGTTCCATTCAAGCTCGCCACACTCACGTCTGTCTTACCAGTAAACAAAGAACAGGTAGGCAGAAGCGAGCTCACCAAGACTAACTCCTTGCCGTGTGCCCAGCCACTTGTCACCCCATCACTAACATGGGTGAAGACAGGGCACTTTCCTCAACAAGACGGACATGCTGAGGCCACGCAGGATGATGTCAACTGACAAACGTCAGCACATCCTGTATGACTACAACGGTGTCCTCGCTAATGACTCTTTAGACTGCAAGTTCCACTGACCTTCACATGGAAATATCCAACTCCATGCTGGGAAAAGGACATCGGTCTATGCAACAAAACCTGCTCGGCACCCATCTGACCCATCCTCAAGCCCAGCGTCAAAGGGTGACTGACCATAAAAAGCCAAACCAGCAAATGCCATTGTCACAAGGGCCAATGACACCACTGGAACAGGAAGTGCCCAGAATTCAAGGACCAACCCTCTTCTCAACGCTTGATGTGGTCCCCGCCTTCTGGACGATAACTGTACATGCAAATGACCAGCATAAGCTAGCTTTCACCTTGAACAACAGACACTAAACGATCATGAGGTGCCCTGTCGGCTAGGCCACTCAAAGGAGACAGACCATGTCCTGCAACAGTTGAGTGGGCTAGCGCAAAGACTACCGCCTAGCAAGGTCTCCGAACTGGGCAGCTCCCTAAGTGGGTGCAATTACTCCAGGCACGTCATTAAGAACTTTTAAAAGCACAGCAGCCCATGACTTCAGAGTGCACTTAGCTGCACAGACTCCAACTTGCTAGACTCTGTTCCACGTTCCACCTCCCAGGGTGAAAACAAAGGGCGTCAAAACTGCCAACCACAAGCCCGTGAAACATCAACACTTTTTCTTTTTCCCAAGTTAGCGACCACAACACTGATAACCACATCATGGTCGCCTACTGAAAAAAGATAAGAACATTGCAAGCTTTCAGGCACTGACAAGGACCTGAATGACCGGACAGATGCCTTTACCAAGAAGGCGCATCACACGGTGGACCAACGTCACCACCCAACCAAAACCCAGAGATCTGGCAGCTGTAACTGGCAGCCAACAACCCTGCCTAACCGAACACAGCTGCCACATCCAATCTCACCAGCCCGACAAATGACGACAAACGACATTGCAACACATAGGCGTCTGACTCCTCCCGTCAGACCAGGTTTATTTTTACTTTTACGTTGTCTCTTGTTTTGTTTTGGTTTTCACCTCCACTCCCCCCACCTACCACCCTATCTTTCTGTCTGACCTAAGCTTCATAGCAGATGTCACTCAACACCTCCTACATCCTAAAAAACAGGTGCGTGTGAATCATTTTTGGGTTGTCCCTGAAGACCCCACGACACCACAGTTCATGCTGCCTCAGAGCCAGAGGGGGGTAATGCTAATGTACTGACCCAGCACACAGCAAAACATGCCCAGGGCGCTGATTCACCGAGCACCACAGCAACACAGAGAAACCATCCTCTCATGATCAGACAACCAGATGGATCAGGCGGGACACTTCCATGGGCTCACAAGGAGCAACAATTTTTTGTGTGTGTGTGTGTGTGTTTTTCTCTCCTTCCCTTTCTCTTCCCCTTGAACTCATATGCCAGTACAACAAGTGGGTAGAGTGTCTCAGCATCGATGACACAGCCCAGACCATGGCATATCTTCTGATGATGTAAACAACTTGGACCGAGGCAGCCCCCCTGCAACACCAACATCACACAGGAAGTGCAAAGACTCCTGGTTGTTTACACTCAGCTGCATAGCAGCCAACCCTCAAACCCATGTATCACAACCAGAGTAACAAACATTGGGCCACAAGCCAGGAAAGGGGGTAGAGACCCTGCAACCGGTATCACAGTGAAATGCCCAGCCAAGCACAGTCATCACAGACACCACCTACTCTCTCCCCTGTTCCCTTTCTCTCTCTTCCTTCTCTACACGGGATACAGCCACGATCCTGTACCTCAGTCTCACCAGAAGACCACTGCAACCTCACAACTATACTCCTCTATCACTCATCTCTGGAAAACTGCGGGACAACTACCACTCCGTGCCTCCCGACAGCAGGGAAGCACACATTAACAAGGGCTTCGCCATTCAATAAGATGCAAGGACCAGTGGACAAGCGCACCCCTGACCTCCCCCTCAAAGCTTTCCTGCGTGAAACCAGGGAGGGGGAAAGAGCATGAAGAAACCAGGTCAACACTGCTTGAGTCTAAGCCACGACTCGTCGACCCAGCAACGGAGGTCGAAGGAAACTCACCTCCAACCCATCCTGTACGTCAAGTTAGATCTCAACCACCGAGCCTCCTTCGTTGTGAAGGGGGGATATTTGTAGCGTACAGTCCACAGATAAAATTACTTATTGATTTTATCACGGTCTGGGTTCAGTCGACAGGACGGTTTACGACTCCTGGCTCCACAAAGTCTGGGTACCCCCGACAGACTTATCTCTCCAGTGTCCCTGGATTACGTAAGCCTAGAGCTTCAAAGACATTCCTGCCCAAATACACACACACACACACACCCACGAGGCTGTTCCGACAGAAAGAAAATGAACTCAAAAATCCTGGACCAGCACAAAACTAAAGTGTTATGTTTTGTAAACTTTGTATCTCATTTCTGACTTTTCTTACCTGTGTAACCTCTCTTATAACCTGTATGCCTGTTCCCTTTAGGCCTTTTTAAAGCATAAATATTGTAAGGATATGAAAAATTATGTTGATGTACTTTTAAACCCCCCATGTTTGGTACTGATGGATTTCTGCTGACATTTTACAACACATGATGCATAGAGCAAGATCATAACTCCCATTGCTTTATTCTTTAAATCCCTGTATTAAATGCCTGTCCGCATGCTTTGGGCGGACACTCAAATTTGCATACGAGCAGCCTCGAGACAAAGGAGGGATTCGCGCTCAAACTTTCCCCTGAAATCATTGGTCAGAATGCTGAACGGGTTGTCACGTGACCCGCAGGTATAACCAGATTTCCCCCCAAAACATCCCGCAGAGCAGTCCGAACAACGAACATCACCAAAAGGTGGCCCTTTGAGGGCCACGCGGCTCTTCTAAGCCGCATGGACTTTTCCCACCACGTTTTCTTATTTTCCGGCAAAGTAAACTCAGTTTAAAGTTTGCGATCGCGTTCCTCAGAACTGTATTACAAACTCAACGCATCAAGAAGGACATCAAAGGAGTTTCATCAGGACGGAAGCATAAAGAGAGAGACCCCAGACATTAAGTCCAGGTATTTTTAGTTATGCGATTAAGCTGTGCCCCTTTTATCAAAAAGGTGTTTTTTATAATCTTGGTGGTCCTTAATGGTGCGCGTGAAACTAAAAGTTTTGTCACTCTTTTATCAGAAATCTCTATTTCCTCGCTTTACTAACTCTCTTTGTTGTTACACGTTCCATAGACCCGATATCTCCACGTGGTTTACCTTTGTTCTATGTTTAATGTTATGTTTGTGCGTTTGTTCGTTATCTGTCTGACTAGTGTAGTGGTTTTCGGTCTTTCTCTGACTGAATCAAACTCAGTTTGGAGGTTATGAATATCAGAAGAGTATACTTTATTGTCGACAACAAAGGAGAATTTTCAGGAGACCCCCAGTAGCGTCTCTGTCTGAACAATTCTGTCTCACTCATGTACTGGCCTGCTTAAATACTTTTTTACAACAGTTTTTTTTCTTTGTTCTCCATATGTCACACAAGATCCCTCCTATTTTAACCCCTGACCCCAAATTCCACCTCTGACATCTGTTTCCTGAGACACCTCAGGCTTTTTACCACTCTCTTTTCATCCCTTTTTTTGTGACCCTTAGTTGTTTCCTCAGGCCATTTCCCCTTTCTAACTCTACATAGCCCCTTAATTGTTTTAATGGTATGCAAGTCTACAAGCAGATTATACACATACAATTTGAATATATAGATTAACGTCCCACTTTAAAGAGTATAAAATCCACTTCATATAATCCCTCCTCTTAAGACTTTAAGTCTTAATATTCTTGATTTTGGCCCATAGTGCAACTCCATGATCTAGCCCTAAGCCATACTACCTAATGACAAATATATGTCACAGTATTATTACAAATGACCAAATCATGTAATTGCACTTTGGAATAAAATCGAGCCAAACTTCTGTGTCCATTTTTGATGAGGACACAGTAAAAGACTCGATTCTATTTTGTTGTTATCTATTTTGTTGTTGTCTAGCACTTACACCCAAGGCATGGATCCTCATTATTCATTATCCTCCTCTTCATCTGAACTATCGAAATTTTTAGCACTAGTTCATCTTTTTGACCCTATATCTGGCACTTACTTGCGAGCATTCTTTGTTTCGTTCTGGCCTTAAAAAGTGTTGATAGAGACTTTATGTTGAGATTCTGTAACCTGAAGTATATCTCACTCAGGTATATTATCGGAATTACTCTTTTAACTGTTCTGATAAACTCCTTCTGCCACACTTTGCACTTCGTTGGTTTGAGCTTTGGGATTTTCTGCCTCCTCTGTTTCCCGTTAACTTTCTCTTGCTGGAGTTTTTTCTTTTGGCACCCTTGTGCTGTGGCTCTGATGGTACCCAGTTGATGGCATCCCCTTTGGCAACCTTGGGACAAGGTCCATTTCTCCTGACTTCACTCCATTTTCTCCAGAGCACCTCAGATATTCTCGATCACCGAATTAATCTCCTGCTTTTGCTCCTTTCTGGTTTCCTGTATAGATATCGCTTTGCACATAGCAATTAGTTTCTTCATAAAAGACCAAACTTTTTTCCAATGCATTAGAAATGTTCTCCAAACATTCCACAAGGTTAAATAGGAGATTACATGCAAGGGTCGACCCAATAGTACTTCATGCAGTGTTAGTTGCTTGTTTCTGTCAGTTTCCATGCAATCACTTATTAATGCAAAAAGTAACAAACCAATCCAGTCGAGTTTATTATTTTAACATATTTTGTTAAACTAGGCCTTGATGAATCATCTTTAGCTCTTTAAATCATTCCTTACAATTATGTGTAATTGCTAAATTTTTTTGATTTCCAATACTTTATCAATTCATTTATTTATCTATTCACTGAATCACATATCCACTTATTTATCTACTTAATTACCTTTATTTACTTTAATTGACTTTAATTACTCTAATTTATTTATAACTGCAGACACATTATTTGAACTTTCTTCAGAGGTTATTCCAAATCTAAGACTTCTCTTGTCTTAAATGTAATAACTGTTCCTTCTTCCCTGCTCTGCTGATGGAATTACCTTCACTCATCTACCAAAACTGTCATGCCCAAAAGCTTGTATCTCTTGCCCTACGCTAATTTTATCATTTCACAACATCCACAATCAAGTTCTTGAATATCCCCTTAGGCCTATTGCCAATCTTTTACTCACATTCTACTTTGCACAGATGTCACATGTGTACAACAATTCACCAATCACTGCATTCAAAAAGGAGATTATTATCCTTGCTGCTCAATTTTCCTTACCACTTCACCCTTGATTCAAACCATGTACATCTCAAATGCCAATCTATTGAAATGCTGTTGCCTCAACACTCTGTTCTTTGTATGTATTACATAAACCTTATTTGTCTTTTTTGTTCATACATTCGCTACATATATTGTTCATAGATACTAGTATGTTGTTTAATTTAATTTTAAGTTGTTTAATCATCTAATTGAGGTTGTGACTCTATACTAGTGTTAGACCTGCTACCTTATTTTCTTTAATGTAAAATCAATTTCTTATTTATCAGCTTAACAGTTATTATTGCATCTGGAAAAGATTCAGAATCTTGTTAACACTAAACCCGTCATCCCTAAAAAGTTTTATTTCTGTCTTTTACTTAGCTTGAGCTAGATGTACCTGCAGATAACTAAATCCTACACATTACAATATCCATCACTAAAAATTCTTAATCCTTTTATGCATTCTAATGTATGTAACTATGTAAATCAGCCTATTTACTTTAAGTGTAACCAAGTGTCTACTCTCCTCTGTTAATTACCTAAACAGAAATCAATTAAGTACTTTAACATATTTGGCATCCAAACTAACAAATTTAAGTGCAGTGCGTGTTAGGAACCTCTGCTAAGAAATTCTCTATCACTAACTGTTCTTAAATCATAAATTTTACAACATTTTGTCTGTTTTGACTAATGCCATAATCAAAATTTATATTCAATTCAAATTAAAATAAAATCCATTTTATTAGTCACCTACACAATCACAACCAAATTGAAATTGACTTTAATTAGAAATGCCATAACATATCTAAATGTTTCTAATATTGCTATATGTTCTCAAAAGTTTCAATAATGCCTATTCCAGCATATAACAAACCTGCATCTGGTTTAATTTTAATTAATCCACCCTATGGTGGCTAATTTTGTTTTCCCTTAATGTCCTGAACTCATAATAATTATTAAAACTTGACACCTAAGTAATTTCTTATTTCTGAGCTATTTCTTATTTTGCATTTTTCACTTTTCAGCATTTTCAGCTCCTAATTCCTTCCTGCTCTCACATCAAACTAATTATACATAAATTTTTGTTGTAATTTTTTATCAGTTGACTGAAAAATCACTGGATTTCTTTATAGGTTCCTCTCTAGCTGATCTGATTTTTCTCCTTTAGTCCTTAATTCTTTTTTGCTTTTAATTATTTCTTCACATTTGTAAAACAATGTGTTTTCTGTTTTTTATTTTTAAATACTTTTCTTTTTCAAATATTATTTTAGTACATTTAGAATTGTTACTTTTTGACCTATTCAGTACTGTGAGTTCATTTAACTTTTTTTTCATTCTCTTCAAGTATAAATCACTTTTCTGTTTTAATCTCTGACATAATTTTTCTCTTAAATCTTGGTTTAGTTTACTCAAAATAAGTTTTTTCTAATTTTAACCTAAATACTTAACTCCATCAACTTCTAATCCAAATTATTATTTTTTTCAGTTACCAAAAACTGTCTTTTATTATCTTTTTTATCACCACCATGCATTATAATTTATCCTTCTATGTTCAATAATCTCTATGAGTTAACCTATGAAAATGAAACAAAATAATTTAACATTCTTCATAATTTATCATTTCAACATTACACATTTAAAGTTTCATCGTACATTATCATCTAAGACTTTTCTTACAGTTTACATGATACTTATCTTTTTATCAAATTGACAGGAGTCTGATTTGATACAAGAATGGGTAGCTACACTTTTGCTCTTATTTTGCCCTCTGAGTGGTCACAATGTACTCAATTTGGACTATAGGTAGACTGCTTTGAGATGGACTGCCATACTCTCCCTTCTCACACCCTGGGAAGACAACTGGTTCATAGATTGGTGCAGTCTTTTCTGTGGTGTCCATATCAGGGCACAGTGTTTCCCCCTTCTCTCTTAGTGCTGGCTTCTTTTCTTTCATTGAGCTGATGTAAAGTTCTGGTGGAGCGCGTTTTTTCTTTGATCAGTTCATCATTAGCTTGTTTGCCTCTTTTTAGTGTCTCTGAACATAAGTAGCCTTTCCAGTCCTCAGTAATTCCTGGGCATGCAGTGCCTGCCTCACTGCTTTCACAACTGTCCACAGCCAACAGTTTATCCATTGTGTTTTTCAAACACCTTTTACATTTGCCAGTGCACTCAGAGATGTCTGGTAGGTAAGAGACCACAGCCCCCCAAAGTCCATCCCTATGTCCTCTTAAGTAATATATGGAATTTAGCTCATGACCTATAAAAGTCTTTTCTTCTTTCCTATTTTTTTTTCCATCAAATGTAGACTCCTCTTATCTATTTTCTCCTTTTTATGGTTTTAACAGTTTATTTTTCTCTAATTCACAATCATTTTATCATGTATACATATGTTTAATTTTCTATTTCTTTAGTGTTATTCTAATTAATTTCTTTAGCTTCGGATTATGCTTTACTTTACATTTCTCCCCATCTATGCTACTGTTTCTCTACTAACCGGCCATTTTTACATCGTATTTTAATTTCCCTAACATTTTCCATACTCAGTTTTTACTTTCTTACTGCTTACATCAAATTTTTCTTCTGTTTGCCATTTGTCATTATCTTATCTTTTATTTTCTCTGCCACGCATTTTAGTATTGCATTTTTTATTTCCATATCTGTTTTTCCATACCTGATTTAATTCAACAATACTACATGGTGACCCAATATCTGGTATAACTGTTCAAAATCATTACTGCTATAGCTCAAAGTTAACATTATTAATTAAATTCACATATTTATTTACTAAAAGCATGTTTCATTTTTGAAGTGCAATGCATACTTATCAATTTAGCTTCTTACTGCATAAACTTTAAAATGTATTTTTTAACTCACTCTAACGCATTCTTTAACATGTACCTAGCTTCTATGATTTTCATCTGAATCACTGTACTTTACTACAAATAGATGATGGCTCAGATCACATTATGTAGCTCACTTTGAGAAAGATGAAACAAACATTTGTATTGCCCTTAAATACAAACAAATTCTCTAAAGTCAATTATTTCTTCAAATTGTTACTGCTTTTTACTTTTTATCTTATCTGTTCAATGTGCCTATATTGTAAGCATATTTTAAACATCTAATTTTATCTATGAAACTGTGGACTTATTGTTTTATTTCTATTTTATTCTTTTTCCTTTCCGTAATTTGAGTTTTTAGCTCTTAGGTTTTCTTATACATTTTAAAGCTTATTTTGTTACACATTTTATAATTAAATCTTCAATTAATCAATATTCATTTTTCAAGTTTTCTTGTTCTATTTTATTCTTAATCCAAGAACTATCTTATATGTTATTCATTCATACTTATTTAGTAAATTTATTTGTTTATTAATACATTTTTTACTCCATACTCCTTTTATCTCTATATATATTGATCACTATGGCTTCATTTATTCTTTTTCATTAGTAGAGTTTCAAGCTCTTTTCTATATAATATAACTCTATGATTAGTATTTCCTCATTTCATTTATCTTACTATACTACTTTATAGTATATCTATTCAGTAATAACTTATATTCTATCCACAATTATGTTAAAGTATATGTCATTATTTTATTTATAGTTTGATCTCCTCTCTTTTACTCTCCACTTCTCTGTTTCCCTAGTGCTGTAAATAGACATAATCTATTGATTGTTCACACATGGACACCATAAATCTTTCTCTTATCCCCATTCTGGGGCAAACTGACTTTTACCAGTTGCTATGTCAAGAATTTAAGTCCATTCTGCCTATTGTTCTTTTTTTAACATATAACTTAAAACACAAAGATAATTTCAGAAAAATGTTTAACTAGTATATTCTTCTGCCTTTTCACTCTGTATCTTTCAAATGTAACATGTTTCATTAGTTTTAATTTAGGAGACTCCTCTCTTTATATCATAATCTCTTAAACTGCATCAATCACTATTCCTATTGTTCTTTAAATCACCCCACACATATGCAACCCTACTTTTATATTATAATATACTATAATCATTATATTAACCTACTCCTTATTGAAAACATACTTTTAAACACATTTACACTTCTAATCTTATTACTTTTCCTCTTCTCATTTACTCCTCTCCTCCACTTAGTGTAACCTGAGCTGCATCCCCCATCCTAATTCCAGTCAAGGAGGAGGAAGGCAGTCTTCTCTGCACACCAATGTGGACTATTTGGCCACAACCTGAAGCAGCACATACACAAACACTACAATTAAATAAATACTCTGCACTACACTCTTCTTGAGTGACCTGTTCGAGCAGCCTCTAACCTTAGAGCGGTAACCAAAGGTTTCTTGCCTACCCATGCAGCCGTCTGCTTCACCATTAACAGAGCGGTATCGTAGGACTTTGCGCGCTTCTCTCTCTACTTTAATCTGCTTTAATCTCTTAACTGTTACCACACATTAAGGGCTCTCTCTTAAAACTTATAAATGCTCTATGCATATCTTACATCATTATTAATTTCCCAAATCTGAGTAACAGTTACTAGTTAATGTTTATCCTATCCATCAAGGCCCAATTAGGAAAACACAGATCATTTGCATGCAAATTACTCTTTTTCTTCTGTTTTTCTTCTGTTATTCAAAACCCCTTTTTTCTTTAATATCTTTTTACATTAACTTTAAGTTCTTCAAAGCTGGAGAAACAGTACAAGTGTATTTACCGTTACAAGCAGGTCCTGGCAGAAAAAAACCCAAACTAATAAGCATAAAATCGCTTACCGTTTTTTATTGTGGCCACATATTTGTGTTTTCTCTCCAGTCCAGCATGCACGGTAACACCAGTCCTGCTCCTTTCCAGCCCACACACAGGGACGCCAATTGTAGTGGTTTTCAGTCTTTCTCTTACTGAATCAAACTCAGTCTGAAGGTTATGAATATCAGAAGAGTATACTTTATTGTCGACAACAAAGGAGAATTTTCAGGAGACCCCCAGTAGCGTCTCTGTCTGAACAATTCTTTCTCACTCATGTTGTAGCCTGCTTAAATACTCTTTTACAACAGTTTTTGTCTTTGTTCTCCATATGTCACACAAGATCCCTGCTATTTTAACCCCTGACCCCAAATTTCACCTCTGACATCTGTTTCTTGAGACACCTCAGGCTTTTTACCACTCTCTTTTCATCCCTTTTTTGTGACCCTTAGTTGTTTCCTCAGGCCATTTCCCCTTTCTAACTCTACATAGCCCCTTAATTGTTTTAATGGTATGCAAGTCTACAAGCAGATTATACACATAAAATTTGAATATATAGATTAACGTCCCACTTTAAAGAGTATAAAATCCACTTCACTAGTCAATAAATCCTATTATAATCAAATGAATTGTATTGTTTGCCTCACGAGAAAATGTCACTGAAATACAGATTCCCCTGCCTAGCTGTTATAAGTTGATTAAAACTTATGAATGATTAATCTACTTCACAAGAAGTAGCAATTAAATTCCCTTTTTCTAAATGAATAGATCATTGCCGTGGCCGCTCGGAAGAGCGACGGCTCTAGTTATGTTTGTTTGGTCAAGTTAACAATAAATTGATCCAGAATATTAATGATTAATAATAATTCATTATTGTTGATAATTAATATTCATAATCTGAGAGTCCGCTCGGTCGAGCAAGCATGATCAAATACAATCATATATTGTTTGACCAGATTGACTGAAGCTTAAGCCGAAATATTAATAATTAAGAATAAACCGTTATTGTTGATTATTAATATCCATAAAATGAGCTAATTTCTGTTACACGTCCATATTTTATACTTACCTTTTAATAAGCTCTGTGGCATTGGTTGACTCCTGATACTCAATGTTAAAAACATAAAAGGAACCAAAGAAAACACAGAGATGGCTGCAGTGAAATTCAGCTTATCTCACTGTCACCAACTCGGTCCTAGTCATTCCCCTCGCTGGCCAGCAGAGGCCGCCATCTCCGGACTTCTAGCATTACATCATCCACTTACACTGATCGTGCACACCTGATTCACATTCCAGTTAACGACCCACGTACCCTTTATAAGTCGCACTCAAACATTCACTCGAAGTCTTGTTCAGCCCCGGCCAGCATTACTGAGCGTTATATCCTGCCTGATCTCCTGTGAATTACTCCAGCCCATTTCTGACTCTGCTTTGCCTTCTGCCTGCCCACAACCCAAGCCTGATACACGGACTCTGATACTCGCTGCCTGCCCTCGACCCAAGCCTGATACACGGACTCTGAATCACACTGCCTGCCTTTGACCCATGCCTGGTAAATCACTCTGTGTCTGTCTGCCGCCAGCCTTGAGACCATTACTGATACTGTTGATGTGTGTTTGCATCTTTGTGCATATTGAATGTTTGAGTAAGAGTGTGATTAATAAATACTGCATAATGGATCCCTCCGTGTCAGTCTCCTCGTTACACTCACTCACCCCTCAATACTGACCATTCACATACCAAAACTGAACAGTATATATATATACACATATATATATATAGCAACAAAAACCATCAGAGTAGATGGGGCAGTAATGGTTGAACAGTAATTTATCATTTATTATCACAGTAAATATCTGTAATGGTACATAGAGTAAATTACTGTAATTTATTCTTTGCACTACAGGATTTCATACAAATCCTGCTCCTTTTGCAGTAAAATACTCTTTCTTTTTTATTACAGCTAAACAACGGTGTGGAGAGGTAAGCATGATCAAACACCCAATGAGGGGGGAGAGCATGCTCAGAGCCCGGCGGCTAATCAGTAGGCCAATCAGAAATAATATATAACACCTGTTTAGTCAAGTGATTGAGCCGGAGAGACACCCTTCTTAAGGAGAAGAGAAGGAGCAGCCGGGGAGAGAGAGAGAACACACCTATACACACACACACTGCTACATGTGTGGTGGCATTTAAAAATTAATAAAGCCATTTGCTTACCTGAATCGCCGACCCTGTCTTCTTCTTCCCTCAACAACAACGAACAATATTACAGTGGTGCCGAAACCCGGGAAGAAGAAGAAACTTCGCTGCCAGAATGGTTACTCCGTCTACCGATCCATGTGCGGAAGTCATCCAGGCGCTCACGGTCCTCCACCAACAACAACATCATACGCTGGTGAAGCTGAGGGAAAATCTGGAACGACGCTTCCAAGTCCTCATAAAGGCCCAGCGGGAGGACCGCGAGCTAATCCGGAGTCTGCTGAACCAGGAGATCCAACCCGCTCTGACATCTGACGCCCACCCTCCCATCTCGCTACAGAAGATGGCACCGGAGGACAATCCGGAAGTGTTTTTGGATCTCTTCGAGAGGTTAGCGGAGGCGTGTGGCTGGCCGCGGGCCGAGTGGCTGGTACGAGTCATCCCGCTGCTGTCGGGAGAAGCACAGATCGCCGCACAGCAGCTACCGGCTCAGAATCTCCTGGTGTACTCTCACCTAAAGCGAGCCATTATCCAGCAGCTGGCCGCA
Organism: Danio rerio; assembly: GCF_052040795.2. Lineage (NCBI taxonomy): Eukaryota > Metazoa > Chordata > Actinopteri > Cypriniformes > Danionidae > Danio > Danio rerio. The sequence goes on along the minus strand of NC_141039.2, from coordinate 19,249,161 downwards.
AACCCGGAAGAGCAACGTCAGTGCTTTTGCTCCATGGAGCTGGAGGAAAACGGCCGGCCCTTTGTGTTCGCTCAGCAGCTCCGTGACGCCTGCCGCAGATGGCTGGTACAGGATGGCCGAACTACAGCCCAGCTGATGGATGCCGTGGTGCTGGAGCAGTTCATCGCCCACCTCCCCTCCCGAACATCGGAGTGGGTCCAGTGCCACCGGCCGAACGATCTTGAAATGGCCATCCAGCTGGCGGAGGATCACCTGGTGGCGAGGTCCAGGATCGGCGAGATAACCTCTCTCTCTTCTCCCCCTCTTTCTCTGTCTCTCTCTCTCTCCCGTCCTGTTCCCAGGCTCAGAGTGCGGAGACCGCCCACACCAGCACCCAGACAGCAGTGCACAAAGGCGGATCCGCAGCCGGTCTCGCTGAAGGGGTGCGCCTATCAGGACGGAGGGGTGGAGTTTCGACCCCTGGCTGCTTCTAAAACAGCGTCTGGTCTCTCTCCGGTTCAATTGGTTAGTCCTGCTGGCCCCAGGGGTATAGTGGGAGATTCTGGGCCGATGCATTGGCGCCGCGGGCGCGAGGATAGCGCACTAAAAAGTTGCTCCGCAAAGGAGGTGAGTGCTTTGATCCGCGTACCCACCGCGCCAGTCATCGCCCCCGGCTGGACGGGCTATACCGGATACCTGTGAGTATGAAAGGGGGTACATATCAAGCTTTGGTGGATTCGGGGTGTAACCAGACCTCCATCCACCAAAGCCTGCTTCAAGACCCGGCATTGGATACTAGCCGCACGGTAAGGGTAAGGTGTGTGCACGGGGATGTAATTCACTACCCGCTAACGGCAATAGACATTTAATTCCGGGGGAAAAAGCATAGAGTAGAGGTAGCAGTTAACCTGCACCTCAAACACCCGCCAATTCTGGGAACTAATTGGCCTGGATTTAATAGATTATTGGGAGTTTTATGTGCGGGTGCTTCTTGGAAGAAGAAATCGCTGGATAGGGGGCGAGTCGCTCAGCTGGGGGAAGGGCTGGGAATTTCCCGGTGTAAAGACTTTCCCCTGGAGCAGTCTTGTGATGATACACTAAAACATGCACTCGAAATAGTGCAGGTTATTGATGGGAAAATCCTCCAGCCTGATCGACCCCTCTCCTATCCGTATTTTGCGGTTATTAATGATAGGGTGTATCGAGTGACCCAAGACACTCAGACAAAAGAAAATACAACCCAGTTATTAGTACCAAAGAGCCGCCGGGAAATGCTTTTTCAGGCGGCTCATTCTAATCCTATGGCCGGACATTTAGGTCAGGTGTCCACACTAAATCGCCTCATGACCCGATTCTTTTGGCCGGGCATTCACGGTGACGTCAGCAGATGGTGCGCTGCGTGCAGTGAATGTCAGCTGGTAAATCCGCCGGCCACCCCAAAAGCGCCGTTGCGCCCTTTACCAATTATGGAGATCCCCTTCGAGAGAATTGGTACGGATCTCATCGGGCCATTAGAGCGATCCGCACGCGGGCATCGGTTTGCATTAGTTCTGGTGGATTATGCAACCCGATACCCGGAAACAGTCACGCTCCGTAATATCTCAGCAAAGAGCGTTGCGGAGGCGCTGTTTCGCATCATATCCCGTGTGAGAATCCCCAAGGAGATTCTCACTTATCAAGGCACCGCGTTCATGTCACGCACGATGCGCGAGCTTTACGGATCATTGGGCATTAAATCTATTCGCACCAGCGTCTATCACTCACAAACAGACGGGCTGGTGGAAAGATTTAATCGCATGCTTAAATCAATGATCCGTAAATTCATTCACGAGGACGCAAAAAATTGGGATAAGTGGTTGGAGCCCTTATTATTCGCTGTGCGGGAGGTTCCCCAAGCCTCCACGGGGTTTTCCCCCTTCGAGCTTCTCTATGGCAGACAGCCCAGAGGGGTTTTGGATGTTGTTAGAGAGGCTTGGGAGGACGAGCCTTCTAATAGTAAAAATGAAATTTAATATATTCTGGACCTTAGAGCAAAACTCCACACACTGGGGCGGCTCTCTAGAGAGAATTTGCTTAAGGCCCAGGATGACCAACGCCGGCGATATGATAAGGGCACTAAACTCCGTAAATTTTCACAGGGAGATAAAGTACTTGTACTGCTACCCACTTCCAGCTCTAAATTACTCGCCAAGTGGCAAGGGCAGTTTGTGGTCACACGACGAGTTAGCGATTTCGATTATGAGGTAGTTCGTTCGGATAGGGCTGGTTCACGTCAAATATATCATATTAATCTGCTAAAACAGTGGAGGGAGCCGGAGGAGGTGATGCTGGCTACGCTGGTTACAAATGAGGATGACCTGGGGCCAGAGAGCACCGGCCGACAGCGGCCGGGCGCTCTGGTCACCGGGGGTGATTATCTCTCGGCTAGCCAGCTCGTTGATATCCGGCACCTTCAACGAGAGTATTCTGACGTGTTCTCACCCCTACCCGGTCGAACTAATTTGATTCAGCACCACATCGAGACCGAACCGGGCATGGTCGTTAGGACCCGGCCGTATCGCCTGCCTGAACACAAGAAAAAAGTGATTCAGGAAGAATTAAGTAATATGTTGAAAATGGGAGTAGTAGAAGAATCCCACAGCAACTGGGCCAGCCCGATTGTCTTGGTACCTAAGACGGACGGCTCGGTCCGGTTCTGTGTGGATTATAGAAAAGTCAATGCTGTGTCGAAATTCGACGCCTATCCAATGTCGCGTATTGACGAGTTGCTCGACCGGTTAGGTGCTGCTCGGTATTACTCGACATTGGATTTAACGAAGGGATATTGGCAGATCCCCTTATCTCCAATATCCCGCGAAAAAACAGCCTTCACTATGCCGTTCGGATTACACCAATTTCTGACGCTTCCGTTCGGGCTGTTCGGGGCACCGGCGACGTTTCAGCACCTGATGGATAAAATACTCGGCCCTCACGCAGCATATGCCGCTGCTTATTTAGGAGGGCTGCAGGCCGGACGGCTCCTAGGCCTGAGGCAGGCGGTGGGGGTATGTGGAGAGGTAAGCATGATCAAACACCCAATGAGGGGGGAGAGCATGCTCAGAGCCCGGCTAATCAGTAGGCCAATCAGAAATAATAAATAACACCTGTTTATTCTAGTGATTGAGCCGGAGAGACACCCTTCTTAAGGAGAAGAGAAGGAGCAGCCGGGGAGAGAGAGAGAACACACCTATACACACACACACTGCTACATGTGTGGTGGCATTTAAAAATTAATAAAGCCATTTGCTTACCAGAATCGCCGACCCTGTCTTCTTCTTCCCTCAACAACAACGAACAATATTACAAACGGCAATATTACAGTAATTTACTGCATAATCTACTGTAAGGGTTAACAGTGTGGTGTTACCCTGAGACTGGGGGACATCGGTGATAAAATCTATAGCAATATGGGACCAGGGACGACGTGGGATCTCCAGGGGTTGCAGCAAACCAGCGGGATGATGACGGGAGTGTTTGTTAATCTGGCATGGGGAACAGTTATTAACCACCTTGATCAAATCCTTATTAATGGAGGGCCACCAGTATTGGTTCTGGATCAAGTGAAATGTGGCCGTAATTCCTGGATGCCCAGAACTAGGGTTATTATGGACCTCGGTAATGAGTTTCTCTCTCAGACACGGTGGAACAAAGACTATTTTCAGGGCACGCCGGAGGTGTGGGGCTTTGAGATGAGGCTTGGATGATTTCGGTCTCGATGTCCCATTGGACGGGAGCCAAAATCAAAGAGTCATTCAGGACTGGCTGGACATACTCAGCCAATGCTTTTTCATCGGGAAAAGGGTGTCAACTTTAATATTCTTGGAACCAGGGATATACGTAACTTTGAAATCAAATCGAGTGAAGAATAGCACCCACCGCGCTTGTCTGGGGTTCAGCCTTTTGGCCGATTGGATGTATTCAATGTTCTCTTGATCTGTGATATCTGTGAATGAGAAGCGAGACTTTAGATGGTTAAAGGACCGAATAGCATCTGCGCACCAACTCAGTCAGGCATTGCCTGCCTTGATCATGGCTGCAAGGGGAGTGGCTACAGTACTGAAATTTCTGATGAATCTGCAATAGAAATTTGCAAAGCCAAGGAAATGTTGTAATTGTCTGATGGTGTTGTGTTTGGGCCAGTTAGTGTGTACTTTCTTCTGGTCAATAGCTACACCCTCAGAACTGATTATGTAGCCAAGGAATGAAATGCAGGTTTGATGAAATTCACATTTCGATAACTTAGAGTATAACTGGTTGTCAGTTAGACGTTTCAAGACCGCTCTGACATGGTTGACATGCTCTGGTAAGGAATTTGAGAAAATCAGGATGTCGTCTATGTAGTCAATAACCCATTGGTTCAGCATGTCTCTGAACACTTTGTTAATGAAAGCCTGGAAGACGGAAGGATGTTTGCTAGGCCAAAGGGCATAACCAAATATTCATAGTGGCCATTTACAGTAGAGAACCCGGTCTTCCATTCATCTCCTTGTTTAATTCGAATGAGGTTATAAGTACTGCAAAGATCTAGCTTGGTGAAATACTGGGCTGAGCATAATTGTCAAGGGCTGCTGGGACTAATGGTAGGGGATAGCGGTACTTAACAGTAATCTCATTCAAACCTCTGTAATCGATGCAAGGGCGTAAGCTCCCATCTTTCTTTCCGACGAAGAAAAAGCCAGCTTAAGCGGGTAACGAAGGATGGATAAATTCCTTTTCCAATTCCACCTTGATGTAAGCATTCATAGTTTCGGTCTCAGTCTGAGAAAGAGGAAAGATTCTCCCACGAGGGGGCGTTGTACCTGGCAATAATTCAATGGCGCAGTCATACTCACAGTGAGGAGGAAGTTTAGTGGCTTTTTGGTTGTTAAATACTTCAAAAAGGTCTCTGTATACTTCGGGGATTTGACTCATCTCAGGATCTTCGGGACAGGTAACTATGGTGTTGAGCTGGACAGGAACAATAGATTGCAAGCATTTTCCAAAGCAATAATTACTCCACTTAATTATCTCACCGGTTTTCCAGGAAATTTGAGGGTCATGTGCTTGTAACCAGGGTAACCCAAGGATAATGGCGTGTTGGGGAGAATTGGTAACCAGGAACGATAATTCTTCTTCATGGTGAGAGCATATTTTGACAGAGAGTTGAAGAGTGTGTTAGGTTATGTTTCCATCCCCTAGAGGGTGTCCGTCTTTCGCAGTGATTGCTAAGGGGGAAATCACAAGAGGTTAATGGAATGGAGTTGTTCTTGACAAACGTATAATCCATGAAATTGCCTGCAGCTCCTGAATCGACCATACCTAGCCTATGAATCGCTACATCTCCATGACCTTGAAGATGGGTATATTCAAGGTGTGATTAGAGGTGAAAATACGGAGGTTGCACTCACCGATAACGTCTTGAGCGGTGGTTTATTGGGGCACTGGAACTTGGTATGACCCAAAAGACCACAATACAGGCATAAGTTATTTTTTAATCTTCTCTCACGTTCTTCTCTTGATAACTGGGTCCTACCCAGTTTATGGGCTCAGTAGGGCATTGAGCTGTGGAGTTTTCAAGGTTTACAGGACAAGGGGAAACAGAATGATATTGTCTTCGGGTACGAAGTAAATCGTCCAACCTGATTGAGAGTTCGATGAGCTGGTCCAGTGACTTCCCTTCATCTCGATTCAAAGCTTTTCGGTAAAGGGTCTTTAGAGGATCATTAGCCCAGCCGGTTTGTGCAGCTAGTGTGCAGAATGTAGAGCGAACTCGGCTGCAGGTTGATTTCTCTGTTGAATACATAAAAGCTCTTCACCACAATTACGACCTCCTTTAGGGTGATCAAACACTATGCAGAAATGTTTAATAAACTCATTGAACGAGGGAAAGATAGGAATATTGTCTGGCCAAACAGCAGTAGCCCAGTCGAGAGCTTTTCCAGAGAGCAGGGAACATACAAAAGCAATCTTGTGGTTCTCATCGCTAAACATATAAGGTTGTTGGACGACAAACAGTTTGCACTGTAACAGAAAACCCTTGCATTTGGCTGGATTACCAGTAAACTTCTCAGGGAACGCTAGACGGGGACTGGACAGAGTCTGAGCATGCTTTACGGGGAGTTGGCTGGGAGAGTAATTGGCGGTGGGTTGCACTGGGGCGGCAACATGCAAACTGTGCAAAGTTTTAGCCAATTCATCCGTCAGTTGGGTGAGATGTGACAATTGCTGCTGATGTGTCGCTAGTACCTGAGCTTGAGCTGTGACTTCGGTGGACAAGACCTGCATGGCTGCGGGATCCATGTTCGGCGAAGTCTTCTGTAACGAGGAGCCTGACACGGAGGGATCCATTTGCAGTATATTTATTAGACACAGTTCAAACACAATCATACAACATGCACTTACGTGCGAACTCACATCAGTAGTATTCAGTATGGGTCTAAGGGCAGGTGGCTGGCTGTCAAAGATTGATATAGCAGGCATGGATCAGTGGCAGGCGGCGTGGTTCAGAGTCGAGATATCAGGTGTGGTTCAGGGCAGGCGGCATGGATCAGAGTCAGAGTACAAGCAAGGTTCGGGGCAGGCATATGGCAACACAAGGTCGGTAATAGTCCAGGTAATACACGGGAGCTCAGGCAGGCAGATAGCGCTCAGAAATGTCAGACAGGGCAGAACAAGACTTCGCAACGGACTGAGTGTGTGTGCTGCTTATATTTGTGAGCGTGGGTCAATAGCAGGACGAGCTGCAGGTGTGAGTGCTTATCAGTTTAAGTGGATGACGTAATGCTTAGAAGTCTGGTGATGGTGGCCTTTGCTGGCCAGCGAGGGGAATGACTGTGGTGTCAGTCGGATGACTGTCGGTGACAGTTTCTTTGAGCAGGTCAAATTAAGGATACAGTACATTTATCCGACTGGTGTGTTAAAAAACACAATTGTATTAAAAAAAACCTTTAACTGCCACACCAAAATTGCATTTCTTAACTCCTTATGTGGCTAGTTAACACAATCAATGCATTTTTTTTTTCCAACACATCACATAATTTCTAAAATATCAGCCTCTACTAAATGGTTGAGATGTTGGTTTATGGTAAAAGTACCAGAATACATACTACAGAAAATATGAAGTGTAAGACCAATTTAATTAAAAACATGATCAAAATTTTTAAAAAATTAATACTAAACCATAGCCATAAGCCATAAATATTTCAGATTTACATTTATCCAGTAATATACACGTTTTTCTTTTTTTATTATTATTTTTTTACAATAAAATCAAAATCAAGTGAAATAGTGCAACAGTAGTTTAGTTTTACGAGTGCTTTCAGAAGACAGCACTCCTGTTTATTGTGGTATTAACCAATTAAACTTCAAAACTCCCAAAGTGTAAGTGTGTGTTTGTGAGTGAGAGTGAATAATGTGTGTAAGAAAGAAACAGTGTGATTGTACCTGTGTGTGTGTGTGTGTGTGTGTGTGTGTGTGTGTGTGTGTGTGTGTGTGTGTGTGTGTGTGTGTGTGTAAGAGAGAGAGTGTATAAGAGTGTAAAAGAGTGTATTTATATGTGTTTGTGTTTGTGTGTGCGTGTGCCCATGTATATGTATAACAACATCGGTATTACACAGATGTTACGAGGAGATGGTGAATTATGTGGACATTATGTATAAAATTCAACCACACTAAATATATTTTTTATTTTCAGAAAGTAAAACTACACATAATTTCCTGTAAGGGTTGGGTTTAGAGATTGGATTTGGGGTTAGAGCAATCGAAAGTATAGTGTGTAGAGTATAAAAACAATTGTAAACTATGTAATATCCCCAGAGAGAGAGAGAGAGAGAGAGAGAGAGAGAGAGAGAGAGAGAGAGAAAACTGTGTGTGTGAAAGTGTATAAATGTATAAAAGGGGGGAGAGAGTGGGAGAGAGTGTACATTTAGGTGTGTGTGTGTGTGTGTGTGTGTGTGTGTGTGTGTGTGTGTGTGTGTGTGTGTGTGTGTGTGTGAGTGTGTGTGTTTGAGAGAGAGAGAGAGAGTATGTATGTATGTAAGTGAACATGCTGAATTATCTCATCAGTGAAGGGATTTTCTGGTAAACAGGCCTGACGATGTGAGTTCTTGTAACATAGAAACTATTTACAGAGAAAAACAGTATCATAAGCCATGTTTCTTTTCGTTCTGCCCCCAAAAAGATATTTAAGATAAACAAAACAATTAGTTTATTTTTACTGCTTTCTTTAATAACTACATAACACAATACTTGTAATTTTACCTTCAGTACTTGAGTAGTAAATTTTGAAATAAACTAGCAATACTTAAGCACAAAAAATGTTGAATACTTCAGTACTTCCACTTAAGTATGGTGCTTAAAGAGCACTTCGACTTCTACTTAAGTCACTTTTTACTTCGGACTTTTACTTAAGTATGGGTCTCTAGTACTTTATACATCTCTGCCTATATGCTATAATATTGCACGATAACTATGTCTGTATATACTAACATAAATTTGATTGTTAATTTGACTTAATCTGATTGTAATGCAGTAATGTGCACCTTTTGTACAGCTGATTTGAAATAATTATTGTAAAAAGTGCTGTACAAATAGACCTAACTTGAAATAAACAGTTGGTGGAGAGCTGTTCTTTGGGAAGTCCGAGCTTCTAGCACCTGCAGGCCAGAGACTGGATCTCTTCTCACCTGCACTCAACTCAACACTGATGCAGCACCAGGTGGGTACTCATTTACTGTCACTCAGTGCTTTTAAAAAAGCTTTTGGTTACCTTTGGATTAAGCCTGTTTCACACATAGCTTACTAAAATGCCTTCATTGTAAAATGAAGTCAAAATTATTCACCCTCCTGTAAACGTTTTTTTTTTTTTTCAATTTTTTTCCACTGCAGGTTTAACAGAAGATTTTTCATGGTATTTCCTAATATTTTTCTTCTGGGTAAAGTCTTATTTGTTTTTTTTTTTCAGCTACAATAAAAGCAAGTGTTTAGTTCTTAAGCAGTAAGTTATGCAGATATAAATTGTAACACACTATATCAGTTACAACATAAGGCCGTAGAAGATTTCTTTCATCCATATTTGAAATTTAGTGTCATAAAAGTAATTTCAAACAAAAAGAAAACAACTTACTTGCGAATGGCTCACATGTTTTGATTATTTTTCATTTATGACAATGTGAACTTAAATCTGACTTTATGTGTGAAAAAGGCTGAATACAATGTAGAGATCAGTTTAAAATGAATAACAATAAGCTGTGTCTTCAGACTGAGAATCATGAATAATGCTGCTGAAGATCAACAGGTTTCTCTCACTTGTCGAATGTCTTCTTTCAGGTAAAGATCCTGCTTTTTCTATCATTCAGCATGTTTAGTGAGATCCAGAAGTAGATTCCATTGTTTTGTCATTGCTGATTGTGGAGGAAGCTCCTACAAGAAGCTTGAGGTTGATTCAGAATGGCTGGCCATCTTAAAAGCGACAGACAACATTCAAAAACCATTCGCCAGTTTCTGGAACCCTCTGTTGGACAACACAGCAGACACAAAACACATCACATTGATTTACTAATAGATTTCTGATACTACCGTACTCTTTTCACAAGCCTGTTATGACGTGTTTAGCGGTCTTCGGCATCTGAAATCCTTGAAAGTTTTTAACATTTAGATTTTTTTAAAAAACATTTGAACATTTATATGTGTTTATGAATGTATCATATCATCTTGCTTTCGAATTACAAAAATTATTTACCGCTTGTGCGATGTGTTTCCAATGCAACGTCTAGGAGGCTGAGAGTAAATTTAACGTTATTCTCTCCTCTGGCTGCTGTCATCCATCCCACACTAGTTTTTTTCCTTTTCTGAAAGTCTTTATAACACCATTGTGGAGTTTTTTTTATTATTATTTTATTAAGTTATTTGTTGTACTCACTCTCCCATTCACTGTGCTCTAAGTTTTCCTTACTATGACTAAAATCTGAAATGGCTCTATTGACAACATTGGCTTAAAGAAATAGTACACCCAAAAATGAAAATTACCCCGACATTTACATACAGTATACCCTCAATTCAGACTCGAGTGTATAAATATTTATAGGCCATTTTAGGTGACCTATTTCTTTAACTCGTTCATCCCAGTAGATTCAACACATTTACATGACATGATGCGCAATAAAATAAGGTCAAATTACTGTATTCATCTGAACTGAGGTCACGATAGTCAGTACTTTGCACATGAATTTATTTCTATTTCTAAGTAGTTTAGCATCCTGTTCCTCTGCTTCTTTCAGGTGGGACTGCAGTCCTTCAGACAGTCATCTACATCCTGGTGGGCAGAGCGGACAGACTTACAGGGAGAAGATTTTCAGCTTTCTTTGATAACTAGAAATTTCAGAACTGCATTTATCAGAATTAAAAATACAAGACATTTTACATGACATTTAAATGACATTTGCTTAAGTTAAAGTATCCTTGTTAAATAAAACTGTTCATTTAAAAAAAAAAAGAAAAGAAAAAAAGTCAATAATTCTTCTTGCTCCAAGCTATTTAGTAATATAACACTCAAAAAAATCAACTAGGCATGTATTGGATTTACAAAATAAAAACTTGTCAGATTGAAAAGAACAAATCAAATTTACGTATGTTAAATGATTAATTCATGTTATTTGAAACTAAATCAAGAAATAATCAAATGAATTTGATCAGAACATGTTGATTCAATGAGACTGAGACGCTTCAAATCGACAACTCTCACTCTGGAGAGTCACTTCGCGCATATCAGTAGGTGGCGGTAGTGCGTTTGGATGTCACCATAGGAAAACAACAAGAAGAAGTATCACCGCGTGTTTTCAGCACAGTTTAAAAATTGGTTTTCCCAAGAGCTTGAATGTTATGCATGTTATGTTGTTGGCTATATGTTTCCTATACATTTTATATTACATATTACAATTTTGGATATTATATAACATTATAACATTTGTATCAGAATATTAAAGAAGAAATATGTTTAAATGTGATTGGTGCCTATAAGGCTATAATAAAAGATATATATATATATATATATATATATAAACATGTTTTCTGTCCTTTATGTGTTGAATTACTTAATTTGAAATCTTGCTTCATAGTATTGTCATTTAAAAAATCTAATTTAAACAACAGGTCGAGGCAGTGGTGCAGTGGGTAGCACGTTCGCCTCACAGCAAGAAGGTCGCTGGTTCGAACCTTGGCTCAGTGGAGTTTGCATGTTCTCCCTGCCTTCGCGTGGGTTTCCTCCGGGTACTCCGGTTTCCCCCACAGTCCAAAGACATGTGGTACAGGTGAATTGGGTAAGTTAAATTGTCCATAGTGTATGAGTGTGTGAATGTTTCCCAGATGCGTTGCGGCTGGAAGGGCATCTGCTGCGTAAAAAACTTGCTGGATAAGTTGGTGGTTCATTCCGCTGTGGCGACCCCTGATTAATAAAGGGACTAAGCCGACAAGAAAATGAATGAATTTAAACAACAATATTGCTGATTACTAGCTGATTTAACAAGACATAATTTTGTTAAAGTAAAGCTTTAGTAATACATTGAGTAAATTAGAATCATTTTAATTAGAATAACACAATACAAACATTTTGAGTCAATTAGTTGCAAAGAAGTTAGACTGACATATTGAAACCATGTTTTATCTACAAATGTGCTTTGTGTTCATACAACATGTTCAAAGCAGTTCAGGTTTACTTGATTGGATTAGATGCATAAAGGGTGCCACGATTAAATCATGTCCATTCAACAATTTTTTTCTTTTTTGAGTGAATGCTACAAAGGCTTTTTTTATTTCAGGTTTATCAGCTATTTGAATATTTTGATCATCAAAGAATCCCAAAAAAATAAATAAATAAACAAATGCTAATAAATATTGATAATAATAGTAATGATAATAATAATTAGACTGTTTTTGCTGTGCTTTGGAGCAAATGCAGGTTTGGCGAGCAGAAGAGACTTTTTTAAAAAGTTAGCTTAATAGATAGTGGGTTTTTTTCTATGAAAAATTGATTATCAAAATAAAAAAATAATAGATTTTAATAATTTTAGATATTGTACATTTCTTTGGTAATTTGTCATTATTATTGTTTTATTTTGTAAATTAGAAGCACAGTATAGTATAGTATCAGGATTTCAAACATGCTCATTTTAGTCAACACAATACTAATGTTTTACAGTAGCTTTATAGGAATTACAGTAAGTAGTCAGTTTACTAACCTTGATTTTCAGTCTCAGTTCATTTTTCTGACAGTGGCTATTTTCTGATTAAAAATGGTCTAAATGACAATATTTTTATTTTAAATGTTGAAGAAATGTTATCAGACCTTATAGAATAAAATGCATATTAACATTTAACTTAAACTCATAAATCCAGAGAAAGTCCTTCGTCTCTTATTTCTTCTGCCACAACTGTATTTAAATGGGATTATTATTAATATAAATAAAGACCATTCATTATCAGCATCATTAAATATAACATTAAACCAAAATACTAAATAAAACAAATGTAATTAAAAATAAATTTATAAATAAACACTAAGCAAATATTTTGGGTTAAAGGGGTATATTTTGTATAAATATTTATATTGATAATAGTCTCACATCAATAACTATAAATTATTTAACTAATTACACTAGTGCTTAATTAAGATACATTAATAGTTACCAGATAAATACTCTTTAAAAATGTTATTTTCTTTATTGATGTTTAAAACTCTGGGTGTGCGACACAGCAAAAACAGTGATTTTGACCCCTATAAAAGGAGGTTGAATAATATGAAAAAAATATATAATAGAAAGCTGGTAAATTTCTTATAAATAAGTTGTATTGTTAGGTTGACAAAGAAAAAGGAATTTGATCAAAATTATATATATTTTTGGATATATGATCAAAGGACTTTAAAGTACCCGTAGTTGAAGAATTGCCCAGTTATGGATATTAAGGACACAATGTACACAAACATGCAAGTATATAGATGGATGGATAGATAGAAATAATGCAGGTAATTAAAACAATATAAAAACGGTATGAACTGTGAAAAATACGGCTATCGTTCAATTGCTAGTCTTATATATAGCATAATAAATCGTACCCTCAAAATAATTTACAGTATGTAACTCGAAATGTAGAATTTGAAGCTCTTCTCTTCTTTGCTGTGACAGCTCTCTGTCTCATTATTGTCCTTAGGCAATCCAAGGAAACACTAAGTGATATATATCATCCTCTCCTGAGCCATCCACATATAGTGATTGCCATGCGGCACAAGAAGTAAGCATGCGAGCTAAGCACAAACGTGGAAGCTATCATGCATAGAGTCAAAATGGATAACCAGATCAGTTCAAGACAGGTCAGTGACACAGAAATGTTTCAAAATCCACTAATGCACAGACCAATATACAAATCCACAGAGCTACCCACAAATGTATAGGACACAATTCACATATAAATGACAGTTAAAATTATGTTTGTAGAATAAAAAATCAATGTATGTTTTTTATTTGCAAGTCTAATTTTACTTATTTGTGTATGTAAGTATATAAGTAGCCTATAACATGTTTGTGGAACATTTATTTATGGATCGCATTCTATTTGTTTTGTGAATATTTTTGGCTTATGTCAATCGTTTTACATTTGTGGATCATAATAAATTTATTTGGAATTACAAAACAATTATGAATTATTCTTGTAAATGAATTCCAATTTATTTTTGAGACTGATCTGGCTCCATATCACGGGAGGGGTGCGTTTCTCCGTTTCTCATCGGCACAACACCGGACCCATTCTTTTTACTCCATCATAGTAGGTGGCGATATGCATCTTAAAGCTAGTTTGTAACCCACCAAGAGAAGAAGAAGCGGAACACCAAAGTCCGCCATCCGCCAAAAAACACAGAAGAAGAAGAAGAAGTGGAGCTGTGTGTCTACAAAGAAGAAACGCATTAATATGGTGTTTTAGTAATATTTGGGTGATTTTTATATCATATTAACGTACACGTCAAACAGTTTATTGTGTTTACCGGGGTTTTCCTATTTATTCAAACGTAAGCAGGTGAGTGATAAAATCAGAGTGCATAAAAACGTTTCTGCTTGTTTTTGCGGTGTAATTGTCTCGACAAAAGACTAACGTTAGCAGATCTGACCCATTTAAATTAGCTCGAGTGTTATTTTAGCAAGTAATTACTGGGGTATTTAACGTTATTAATATCAAATCATTGGTCCATGGAAACTAACGTTGCAAAAAAAATAAATATATATTGCGATTAAACATGGAACTACTACTTATAACGTTGCAAGTTTTGTTTTTTGTCAACCTAGAATAGCTTCGATGGTGGGGATTTTAAATATATATATATATATATATATATATATATATATATATATATATATATATATATATATATATTACACTGTAATATATATATATATATATATATATATATATATATATATATATATATATATACACTGAAAAATATTTGTTTACTCTATTACTATTTTCTGCAGGTTGTAATGAGTGCTGAGGCTGCAGACAGGGAGGCAGTGAGTGGCAGTCGACCCTGCACCCCTCCACAGACATCCTGGTTTGAGTTTCTGCTTAATCCATCATTACTGGAACAGCACCTACATAGCCCTCATCCAGGTATTTTATGCACTTAACTTGCTAAATGTTGGACTCCCAAATGAACTCTATATAAAAAAGGTCAATTTACTACTCCCCTAGAGTTAAACAATTAAGTTTAATAATTTAAACAATCTATTCAGCTAATCTTGGGGTCTGATGGGAATACTTGTAGATTTAGCTTAACACGGATCATTGAATCAAATTAGATTCTCTTGCTCTAATATGACCAAAATGTTTCTTTTGTTATCGTAGTTATTATGCTGAGTTCTAAAATTGTTAAAAGCCGATAAATCCATCCAGAGAATTTTTAGAAAGGCTCATAATAAGGCGTAAATGGTATTTAACAAGGTATTAGGTTTTGTATAATTTTGTATTATTTAATGTATATTTGTATACTATAAGGTTGTTTTTACACTACCTTATTGATGATGCAAAATTTTGATGGACGGCAGAAAATGATTCTTCTACATAGAACAGAAAAATGTTTATATTTTATGTTGTTTGTAATTGTTTAAATTGGCAAAAATGAGAAATTAAGCTTTCCAAAGGTTTTTGCTCATATAGTCTATACCCCATGTCTAATACCCCAGTTTGTTGCAGGGGCATGAATAAAATGTTAATGAGTGAAAATGGAACTTTCAAACTGCAATTTGTCCCCCAAAATTACAGAAAGCACTTCACTGTAAAAAAGCGTACCGAACTGAACCATACCATAACACATTTTCAGCACCCTTTCTAAAGGGTACCAAACATGTGAAAGAGTCCCACAAGGTGGAGCTACACATGCAGCTGAACCCTGATTGGTTACAGAGATACGTCACGAGCTCGTTGTGCTAGACAGAATGAAAACAAAGGAACTGCCATGTTTTAATACACATCCGATACATTACATTGAAATTCTTTATGCATATAATTACAAGCTATGGACGACCCGAGCTAAAACAAACCTTGTTATTCTCTTGATGAACAGCCACAAAGCCAAGAAGAAAAATCTGCCATGTCCCGTTGTTGCTTTACGAGCCCGTCTAAAAGTGCCAGCGGTTTTCGCTTTCTTTCGGGAGCTCGCGATCGCATCTAAGTTATATTTGATTTAACGAACTTCAAGAGCTGTTGATAATAACATGTGCGTGATTATTGAAGTGTCTTCGACATCCGATCCATTCGGAAAAAAAGGACAAACGCGAGATTGAAGCATGAAAAAAAAGAGAAGCCAGACAAAACACAGGATCGAAATTGTTTCAGCAATTTGAATCACAAACAAACTGCCGTGTTTATCTCGGCCTTTTGGACTATTATGAACTGGGAATGACAGAATTACTTTCTAACAGATTTTACGTGTGCTGGTGAAGATTACAGACACAGATGAGAGGTTTGTGCTGACTGTGCGATATATTGCGTGTTTTTGAACTCAAATAAGGACAAAATGTCTTCTGTGTGTAGTTTTTTTTGTAGTTGGTAACGCATCGGAGACTGTAAGGGTCATTTATTTAACTATTTTATATAATTGCAGACGTTACAGTAGGCTATGTTGCACTGTCATTGATTGGCAGTTATAATCAACTCATGTTTACAGAAAAGTTAGTAATAAACATTTATAAACAGATATTTACGTGTATAAAGCATCTGATTTGAGTAGTGCTTCTTAAATGATTTGTGAACGACCTGTACAGCTTTACTGTTGACATTAATTCGAGCGAGAATGACGTCGACTGAAACTCTCTGTTGTACACCACACCCACCAAAAGGGTACCCTTGGTAGCGAAAACGCATGACTGATAAAGGTGACCCGTACAGACCCGTACCGTACTGTACCAGTCAGTGGAAACGAGCCATAGGGCAAATAACTAGATTAGAGTAGTTCATGTAAACGTAGTCAGTAGTGTCTTCAAAGTAAGTGAAAGATTCAGAAGGGCACTTTTTTGCCAGACAGCTCACCAACAGTAAGGTATACATCCACACTGAAATATCAAGGCCAATACTGCCATTGCCATAGACTAAGGGTTGTATACATTTGTAAATGCTGTTATATGTTTGCTATTTACGTTTATGTTTTGTTTTTCCGGAAGATATCAGTGGCTGAATAACAGTTCTGTGCATATAACCCATTCGTAACAACAAAATCTACATCAGCTTTGCGTGACTAAAATTGTTTTGAAAAACATTAACATTACTGTCTAACAGAAATACTTCAGCCTTGGTGTCATCCTTCCTCCAGCATGTAAAGGTAAATCCAATATTGATTTACGGTTTTAAAAAGTTTTGATCCAGCATTTATTTTACCACGACTGTGATTGTCTTGTGTGCACATGAACAAGTGGTGGCTCTGCGTTAACAAAGATGCGCGTTGTACAAATCTACATTTGTTGACAGACAGTTTGGGCTACTTTTCAGAGTTATGGGAAACGTCAGCTTGACAGTATTTAATTGGATGAACTTTTTTATTTTGTTTTATGCCTTACCCAGAATATAAAAATCCATACAAATATATTTAGATAATTTGCTTTAATCATTTCTGTTTGAATGTGAGGAGACTTTCAACCAGCACAACAAAAATTGTTTCTGAAGACAATCACCTACTGATTACTGAAAATTTGTTTTACTTTTTAAAATGGTTCTACTCTGTTTCAGCTGACAGCAAACACAGAGTGTTTATTAGTAAATAATATTTTGAAAGAAAAAAGTAGTATCAGTATTGTGATATGTAATTTAGGTATCATATCAAAGTCAAAATATTGGTATCGGGCAACCCTAGTCCCTATATTGTTTACCATGCTACTTTGAATATTCAGTCTGCAATAGCATGCAAAGGATGGCTTATTATTAGGTGCTATTCCTGCACTCTGCCAGCCAAGCACTAAGCATACAGTAGTCGATTTTATGGTTTGGTATCGTATTTCGATACTGGTGCTTTTTTGATACTTTTTAAAACGGTACTGCTGCCAAAACAGTGCCTTAGTTGATACGTTTTAGCCACAAAATTATTTGACAAAAATATATTTTAATCATTATAATTGAACAATATAAATAGATATTTATAATAAGTTTAAAGTAAACCAATTTATATTTTGTATATTTGAATTGCAATAATATAGTTCTTTTGATCATTTGTTTGCATTATATTATTAACATTACATTAGCTTACTACTAACCCTGTGGAAAGTAGGCTTGGGCGGTATCCAAATATTGATACTGTCAAACCGCCTCCATATTTTACCCCGGTATCCGGTATTACCGACGTAATAAAAAAAGATTATGACGTAAGGCTCAGACAGCGTCACCAAAATGTTGGCTTGAGCCTAAACCATTCAGAAACTGAATACATTCTATGCGACCTTAGGCTTGCGGTCAGAGAGAGAGAGACAGAGAGAGAGAGAGAGAGCGCGCGCCAAGCGATGCACAGCATCTCTCCCTCCCTCCCTCTCTCTCTCTCTCTCTCTCTCTTACACATACACACACTCATCTCTCCCGCGATTTATTTAGAAATTTACTCCCACACTGTAAAAAATCTGGCCGGCTCCTGCG
Source organism: Danio rerio (assembly GCF_052040795.2). Classification (NCBI taxonomy): domain Eukaryota; kingdom Metazoa; phylum Chordata; class Actinopteri; order Cypriniformes; family Danionidae; genus Danio; species Danio rerio. Next base: position 19,231,005 of record NC_141039.2, on the reverse strand, counting down.
GAACAGCAGCGGGAATGCAGAGAGCTCTAATAGGGGCATAAAAATAATATCCGATAGGTCCAGAGTACATTTTGATTGACAGCTTTATAAAGACCAAACCAGTTTACAGCCCGACATTATTAAAATGTGCTCATGCACACAGCTCTAAAGCATTTTTTCAAGAATGAGTCATTTATATGTTTTAACATCATTTATTCGTAACAAACGTAGACTATAGGCCACTTGGAAGTTGGAACAAAGAAATAAAATAAGTCCTCTGTAACATCGTAACATCTCAGCACTCTATAGGTCTAGGTACATGCACTTAGCCTTTAAATTGGCTAACACACCAATGAAAAGAAATATTGCCCATACAAATCAAATTAAAATAAACTCTAAATGATGACGGGTAATTTGGCAATAACGAAATTAAGATAAAGCCTCTGCAAGATTTGTTTCTCCACTTCTCTTACCAATCTGGCATTAGGGCGGCGGTAAAGCTGAATATTAAAAGAATAATGCCACCATTAGTATGTATACTTTGTCTAAATTATGATTATATGGTTTAATTAATATTTATTTATAATTTAAAAACCCTTTACTCGCCAAGATTAGGCTACGTGTGTTTGTGGAGGAACACTATTAAATCTACTGGCTTTGGCGCCGTCTCTCACTCATGGTGCATCCAGCAGAACTGAACACCCTTTCCTGCGGCTACAGGTCGAGATGCAAAGTTCTGATCTGGCTGATTTTGCAAGTTTTGGGTAGGATTGTTTGTTCATATTCTACCAGTCAGGAACATCCATTTAATTTTCCATGACAGCAGTTTCAGTGTAGCAAATGGCCTCGTCTTTTTACCTGTCAGCTTGCGGTTTAGGGCTCTACCGTAATACGCAGTGTATGAGCGACCGCTGAAATACCTGCGGCTGGAATAACCGCTCTTTCTGAGCTAGTCACTGGCTTGACCGCCGTCAAAATTCGCTTTTTTACTACTTCATCATCAATTGTTTCTCCTTTGCAGGGATGGATTTTAATGCAGGGATTTGGATTTTTTCAGGTCTCGCCGGGTTCGGGCAAAGATCTTCAGCTCTAATGCAGACCTCTCGTTCATATTAACCACGTCTCCCTTTTGTTCAGTCGAAACTGCCAAACTGCAGGACACTTTAAAGCGCGACTCGTCACGTCACCTCACCTCACCCTGTCCACCCCCCCCCTCTTCCCCTCCCTCTGCCTTTCTCCCCCTCCCTCTCCCCCTCTTCCCCTCCTTCTCCCTCTCTCCCCCTCTTCCCCTCCCTCTTCCTCTCTCTCTCTCCTCCACACTGTCCCGTGATGACAACCACACATACGTTTTTGTAGGCATTAAATAAAGGATATTTAATATTTTATGACGATATAACGGTATTGAAACTGACACGGTTGCTATTTTTAGATCCCGCGGTATACCATAATACCGTAATACCGCCCAAGCCTAGTAGAAAGGCTGTCATTAAAATCAGGGAACACATTTTTTCTGGGTTTATGGCTTGTGACTACTTTTACATGGACATCAGTGATCTAATGATTTGCCTTAATCTGAATAAGATAATAATAGGATTCAAGTGTTTACATGAGTTGCTTTTTGAATGTTACATTCATGATTCCCAGTTACATGTTATAGCACATAGATCCATCAATGTCATTGAATCACCAGCCTACAAATGTTTCCTCCGCAGTTTGTGCCTGTGGTCCCTTAAGATATTCAAAAATCATTGTTTACGTGGTAGACTCCTAACCAGAGAATCATATTAAAATCTGAGTATTGGTGTCCATGTAAACATACTCTCTGAAAGTGCCAGATGATGTCACAAGGTGTCGATTCCTCACTTTTAAGTTGATTCCATGAGCCCTCAAATTACATAAGTTTGACGTGTTTTGTTTTCAGCGACAGGTTTCAGCCACTGTTTAAACTTGACTTTCTCCAACCAGGAGTATGCAAACTTGCATTATCCCATGTTTAGCTTTATGGCAGGGCTATTCAATTAGTTTGTCATGTGATCCAGTTCATGAAAAGCATCCCAAATGAGGGGCCGGAGAGATATGACTTGAAATATAAGTGATGACACAACAGCTTATATGCCCATATGCTGTATTTTTTCTCCTTAAGACACCCACGTTGAAGGCCGAATAATGCAGGGATTTGATAAAATAATAAAAGGCCGAAGTATCACTAAGCTCTGATGTTAAAGGTTCTGCTATTATTATACTGGATAATTATTGCTGAATAAACAATACAGTTGCATAGTTTAAATGACCTACCTTTTTCTAATTTGCAATATTTGATATTCGTCTGCGCAGTTGGCAATCTCACATGGAAATGCTCGAGAGAAGCGTGTTAAGTATAAAAGCCTTCACCATTTTAGGCTGTGCGCGAGCACTAAGCGGAGGCTTGGGCTAAGCGCACACACAATGCTCGCGACACAGACTCGCACGCACACACCGGTTGCATTTCCAGAGCGAATATCGTTTATACCTGTTGCAACAAACGCAACAAGTTTGGCTAAGCATCTTTTAAAAGTGCGTTAACTGCAGAAAGACGAATAAAAGGCTTTCGACTGCCTAGCTAAAGGAACATCATCACATAAGGTCTCTCTAAATGATTAATAAACACACACATTCGGTACATTGAAAAGAAGTTTTTTTTTTCTGCAGTAGCCTAAATAAATCTTTTACATTAAAAATGCTTTTACATTACTGTAATTACAAAAATAGCCTATGAATAGCCAAATGATACAGTGGTTCCCAACCTTTTTCTTAGGCCCCCCCCATGAACATATACAAACATTGGAGTCCCCCCCACCATTTAAAAACACACGCACGCACACCCATATGTACTATATATATATATATATATATATATATATATATATATATATATATATATATATATATACTGTGTGTGTGTTTGTGTAATATATAATATGTATAGAAAATTTAAATTAATCAGTTTTACCTTGTCTTGGCCTTCAATAAAACCAAAATTTAGGTAGGCTTTGTCATACTGTCTAATCTTTTTCTTCGCCTCTGAAAAATCACTGCATTTACGTTTCTCTGCCGAATTTTTTTTTTTTTTTTTGATTTTGCCTTTACGACACGTTGACAAGCACATTGCGTGAGTGAGCAAAATTTAAATAATTATTTAAAGTTATTTATTTTAATTACTTTTACTATTATGTTGGAATTTTAAGCATGTGTTTTGATATATATATATATATATATATATATATATATATATATATATATATATTTGGTACTTAAAAATACATATTTAATAGTAGGGCTGCTCGATTTTGGGAAAAATCATAATCACGATTATTTTGGTCATAATTGTAATCACGATTATTCAAAACGATTATCAGTTAAAGTCAATATTATTAACGCTCCTGAGAATTTTTTTTTTTTTTTAATAAATATTTCCCAAATTATGTTTAACAGAACAAGGAATTTTACCAGCTTATTTGTTTTATTTTAGCTAGAATAAAACCAGGTTTAAATATTTTGAAACCAATTTAAGGTCAATATTATTAGCCCCCTTAAGCAATAAATATTTTTGATTGTCTGCAGAAGAAACTACTGTTATACAATGACTTGCCTTATTACCCTAATTAAGCCTTTAAATTGCACTTTAATCTGAATGCTTGTATTTTGAAAAATATCAAGTAAAATATTATGTACTGTCATCATAGCAAAGATAAAAGAAATCAGTAATTAGAAATGAGATATTAAAACTATTATGTTCAGAAATAAGTAAAAAAAAAAAAAAGGGTTGCTAATATTCAGGAGGGCTAATAATTCTGACTTCAAGTGTTTACATACAGTTATTTTCCACCCTGCAAAGGAAAGAGAAATAAATACAATAGAACAAAAATATTTAAAAAAAAAACTGTGCTTTAAGCATCTTCACTGTAAGAAAACACTTTAGCTACAGCAGTCCTTTAGTCAAGACTAGTGAGGGATTTTCTCATTGTTTGATTAATAATCATAAAAACAGGCGGCAGCAGGAATATTTCTCGCTCTCTTTGGTTTCTCTTTCACATGTGTTTTGATCCTCAATTCGTTTGTTTATTACGCAAATGAGGGTTAATATAAATAATCACTAAACACCGCGTTTTGACACCTATTTGACCATTAAAGCGCTCACGTTAATGACTTTAGATGTCTGCGCTCCTCTGCTCGTCTCAGTGTGCGAATGAGAGCGAATGCTGACCGGCCGCATGCTTCTGACTGAGTGTGGGTGTTGCACACACACATAAGCACGCGCTCCTTCGCGCTTTTAAGAGCAACACGTGTACAACTGGAAAGGTGGCGGTATATGATGCAATAATCCTTTATCTCGATTAATGCTTTTTTATAATCGTTTGAAATCGAAATCGGATTTTCGATTAATTGTACAGCCCTATAAAATAGTGGAGCATTTTTATGCCTTTTTCTACCTCAACCCTTATCCTCTCCCGTGCCCCCCTTGTGAACTCTGGCGCCCCCCTTAGGGAACCACTGAAATAATAGACTAGGCTTATAAGTAAAACAGCTTATTTTTACACTGTTAATTCCCAAAACACTGTTAACTCTTTATGTGAATGTGTTAATTAAAAATATGAAACATTATCTGATTATTTAACTGCAACTCGAAGAGGATATTTTCAATTGCAGGGAGCACAAGAAACATCCTGAATTTTGCCAGAATAGGCAAAAATGTTGACTTTTCTTCAGAAGTATGGTTAAAAGCTGAGAATCATTTTCCTTGTAACCATTGTACATTCTTTTACAGTTTTTTATTGAATTGTTTTGCAATTATTGGGTTTCTTCTTCATGGAAAACATAATAATAAAATAAAGTTTAAAATAAAAAAAATGACAAAAATGACATAAAAGAGAACCGATAAAGTGCCGAACCGATAAGTGGTATCATTAAAAGTAGGCTCTCAACTCCCCCTACAATCGTCAGTGCTACCAAGCTGAACAATCACAGAGCTTGTGCTATGCATTGTTGCGACATGTAGTTACATTTTTTGAGAGGTGCACGTCAGCCGCACCGATGGCCGCGGCGAGGGCTGTGCGTCGATGCGTAGGCTGTGTTGACGCAGAAGTATAAATCAAGGTTTATGCTAACTGGTTAGCATTTAGGCAGATACTGCACTTTTAAAAAGTTAATCAAATAACGCACAGGACTACTACAGTTAGAGGAAAGTTCCCTATATTATAATTCACTTTCCTTTTAATACATTTTGGTGCGACTTAAACCAATTATTAAAAAAATAAAATAAAATAACAGCAATGTTTTGAATGAGAAACTGTAATGTAGTCGTGGGAATTAATTTTGGTGTGGCACTCCAGCATGGCAGAATGAACTTAACGGAAACCATGAAATTTCAACATGACTGATGTTTTCTCTGTCTAAACACAATTATGAATGACATGTATAACAGATATGATTGACATATATAGCAGCATTTTTTCCTCATGTAGCAAACATTTTAAAAAGCTTGAACCACATTTTAAGCCATTTAACTGATCGCTTAAAAACTTAATCATTATTTAGCAGAGCTGGTCTAGAGCGCAGGAAATAGTCAGTGTAAATCAGGGAGCCTGTATATTTTGGTAGCCCGGCTGAAAAAACTAAACTCCTGGATATGTAGGCAAATACCACTCATTATGTTTTAAAGGATGCTTTAATAATTGTGTTTTCAGTCAACTAATAGTTAAAGTGAATGAATAGTTGACCATAAAAATCTTTAGTCGAGCCCAGCCTTGCTATTAAATCATATGTTGTTTCCAGAGATTAGCATTACACTTAAATGTTACATTTCCACAGATCCGTCTCCTGTTCAGCTCATTTTTCAGTTTCTTGAACAAGCCTCCAAACCATCAGTAAATGAACAGAACCAGGTCCAGCCACCAGTGGACAACCGGAGGAACCGGACACTAAAGCTAATGGCACTCAAGGTTGCCGCTCACCTGAGATGGGACCTGAACATGCTAGAAAAAGGGTGAGTGAAAATAAAACATTTGAATTTAATTTTATCTATATCTGACTTTTTTTTTTTTAATCTTTCACTTGGCCTATTTACAGTGTAAAAATGTATGTTATTTAATTGTATTTTATTCAAGTTATTTTATAGCAATCAGGCATAAGAAATAAGGTTTAACTTTTTAAAAAGATTCTTTGTATTAGTTTATCGTTGTAATTTGTTAATGCACATGTCCCTTACAGTTTTGTTCTAAAGTAACAATTACATTCTAAATAGGCGTATTCAAGTCATCTGTTGAAATTGTTTGTACTGCAATATATGTTGTAGAAAACCAAAATATTGTAATGTCAGCCCCAATTGCACCTTGAGTGTAATTTAATGTGCATTTATATAGCGCATATATTGTGTAAGGCTATACACCCAAAGCACTTTACAATCAGCTTCAATGTGTAATCGGTCTTGGGCTGCAGGGGGATGTGGCACAATAGTGACACAAAACCCACTTAGCAAAATTATATAAAGTGAAGTAAAGGCCAAATAGATGAACCCATATTCATAATTTTGTCTCAGTGATTTATCTAATCCAAGTTTTTGCACACACATTTGGTGAAGTGTGTGGACACTCAATAGCTGCATATCCACTGTTAGGCCAGTGCGAGCCAGTACTTTTATCGGTCCAGGCCGGGCCAATCGCCCGGGAGGTTAAGCAGTGAGGCCGAAATGATGTCACTTTCCACTGTCTGGCTAGTAGCTCGCAGTGTGTCAAGCAATCCCTGCCCCCAGAAAGTCTCCTGAATCAAACCTCACACAACCAGCCCAGTTCAGCTGGAATCAGGCAGGCAAATAAAGCACACCATTGCATCATCATGAAATGATTAAAATGAAGACAACCGAAACAAATAAATGACATGCTAGTGTACAGCATTACATTATGTTTATACGCACAGGCCTATGTATTTTCATCATTATATTTTTTTTATTCACCGACTGACTGTTGGCATCGTACACTGAGTGGTCTCCCCACTAACAGAGTGATGACCATGCATAATGTAAAACCACAGAAATTCCCCGGTAAAAACTCGGTATAAAATTATATAACATCCTCGTTTAGATAGACGCCGTCAAACATTCAGCCTAAATGCTGTGAAGAGACCTAAAACATACATTTTTCCTTAGGATTTATGACACTAGGTAATTCCCTTTATTTAAGAGAATAATTTAAGGATGTTGCATGTTATTCAGTTATCTTAAGTTAAGGAAACCGTTGGGGGCTGGTCCACTATGATTTAGTTGATGTGTAATGTTGCTGTGTTAACATAAACAGCATCTCTGAATGTAAAAAGTTCAATGCAAAGGGAGACCTTGGTTTTTACAGAGTTAGCTTAGCAAAGCCTACAATAAACGAATTTTGGGGAATACAAAAAATACTTCCACCTCATGTGAGATCACAAAGGTTTGTTTACTGAGCACACACACTGCGCAGCTACGGGCCGTGGCCAGATTCGCTGTAGCGTTATGGCAGAGATGGAGCTAAAAATGCGTCCAAACACTGCTGTTTCCAATGAGCTTCGTCTGTTTCTGTATTTGGACTTCCAAAGGACACGACACAAAGACAGAAGTGCTTACAGTTCAATTTTAATTATGTTCCAGAGAATTATTAAATACATAGCAAGAATGATTTGACAAAACAGCTCCAGAAGCTCTCCCAGTGCTGGATTCGGTTAAAATCTCCTCAAAGCAGAAGCTGTGAACTACAACCTGTGTTTTGATGTTAAATTAATCATGACATGCACTGTGCTGCTTTGACCCTCTAACGATTTAGCTACAAATTCTTATTTATCAATCAAACTGCTGTAAACACACACACACACACACACACACACACACACACACACTCCACCAGCGCGTTCGTGTCTGTGTGTGCCCGACTTTGCAGCGTTTCTCTATAGGCAGCTTTTCCGTGCGTTTCACATCCCAGATAATGTCGGAAAAGATATGTGGATGTTTCATATTACTTACACCTGCATATTCTGGATAAATGTGAAAGACGTTAGGGCTGTGCAATTAATCGAAAATCTGATTTCGATTTCTATTATGACTTCTAACGATTATGAAAAACCATTAATCGAGATAAACGATTATTCCATTATTTACCGCCCCCTTTCCAGTTGTCCTCACTTGTTGCTCTTAAAAGCGCAAAAGACCGCATGCTGATGTGCGTGTGTGTGCACGGCGCACAGACACAGTCAGAAGCATGAGGTCAGCACTTGGTCTCATTCGCACATTGCGACGAGCAGAGAGCACACACATCTAAAGTCATTAACGTGAGCGCTTTAATTTTCAAATAGGTGTCAAAATGCAGTGTTTAGTGATTATTCATATTAACCCTCATTTGTGCAATAAACAAACAAGTTGAAAATCAAAAGACGCATGAAAGCGAAACCATTAAAGTGACAGTGCACAATAGCTGCCGCCTGTTTTAACATGATTAATAAAACAACGAGAAAATTCCTCTCTTCTCTTGACAGAAGGACTTTTGTAGCTGAAGTTTTTTTCTTACAGTGAAGATGCTTAAAGCAGTTTGTTTCATATTTTTATTTTATTGTATTTATTTCTCTTTCCTTTGCAGGGAGAAAAATAATATATGCAGTTGAAGTCAGAATTATTAGCCCTCCTGAATATTAGCAACCCTTTTCCTCCCCAATTTGTGTTTAATAGAAAGAAGTTATTTTTTTCAACACATTTCTAAACATAATAGTTTTAATAACTCATTTCTAATAACCGATTAATTCTTATCTTTGCTATGATGACAGTACATTATATTTTAGTAGATATTTTTTTAAATACAAACATTTAAATTCATAGTGTGATTCAAAGGCTTAATTAGGGTAATTAGGCAAGTCATTGTATAACAGTAGTTTCTTCTGAAAACAATAAAAAATATATGTTGCCTAAAGGGGCTAATAATATTGACCTTAAAAGAAGTTTCAAAATATTTAAATCTGCTTTTACTCTAGCCAAAACAAAACAAATAAGCCTTTCATTAGAGCAAATACTGTTAAAATTCTTTGCTCTGTTAAACATAATTTTGGAAATATTTATATTTAAAAAAAATTCTCAGGAGCGCTAATAATTTTGACTTCAACTAATAATCGTTTGTAATATTCATGATTACAATTATGACCAAAATAATCGTGATTATGATTTTTACCAAAATCGAGCAGCCCTAAAAGACGTTGTGTAACGCGTTGAGTTAAAAAAAATACAGGATAGTTCACCTAACTTGTGGTAGCAGCAGAAAAATAAATTAAGGCTCACACAGGTCACGTCCCACATCTTGTGCTTTGTTCTTCTGTCACAATATATTACAGAAAATAACTTAATCCGAGCATCAGAGAAATCGAAAAAAAAAAACTCCTGTGCACATGCGCAAAATATAGACTAAATTTTTCTAGTCATATAAAAACAAACACTTGAGAACATTTTTTTATGGCAGTTTTTTCCATTGTGTTTATAAAGCAGCACTGCGCAGGACTGGATGGCAGAAAAGAAGGTAGTTTCTGGTTTCACTCACCAAAATAATGCTCTGTTTGCACGATTTGATTAAAATCATTGTATAACCAAATACTTTATAAATAATTGTTCAAAACTCCTCCGTTGTGTATTTTTTTTGGAAAAAAGCTTAAATCTTTGTAAAAGATAAAAGTTACTAAATTAAATTAAAATTACTTGAAATGGTTTAATTTATTTGTATTGTATATACCTACATTTTTATAGCTTTTGTTTATTTTATATTCCTTTACTTATTAAAAGTGATTTTATTATATCTGATATTTGTAATTCTTTAAATGATTTCAATATAGCTTAGGATATTTTATCTAGATACAACAATATTTTTTTGAGCCCACAAAAGTGGACACATACTTTGTAAAGTTTTATGTCTTTCTGTTGTATTCATATTTTGTATTCTCTTCGAAAGAAAGAAAGAAACAAACAAACAAACTCAGTCATGTGCGACATCAACAGAGTTGTTAAGCGAGCACTCTTGCCCGTTCTCACACACATACATACAGGCATCTAAACGCGCACATCATGCACATACCTTTTAAACTTGACAAGAACTCTTGACAACATCAAGGAAGACACAGCAAAGAAATATCACTTATAAATTAAAAATGTATTATTTTCTGCGACATCCTTACATTTAAAAGAAAAACATAAGGGCGATCTTAAGCAAAAGACCCCTAGTCTATAAGGTGTTTAATGGAATAGCCTATCTCAGTGGTTCTCAAACTTTATTCACCTAGTACCACCTCAGAAAAAATTGTCTCTCCAAATACCACCATAATGACTGGTATTGGAATACATAGTAGGCCCAATTAAACGGCTACAGCTTACTACAAAACTACAGATTAATTCCTATTATTGTAAATATTTATTATTGTCAGCCACTTTAAACATAATAAATAATTTGAACAATAACACACTTACAGGTAAAAAAAAAAAAGATAAATAAAATGTCAACGTTTAAATAATATGTGAATTTAAAAGTTAATTAAAAATGGTACTGTTCTTAAAAAGTTAAAAGAAAACTGCTGTACTTAAGTGTATAGTATTATCATAAAGTAGCCTATTCATCAAAACCTGCAAATGTTTCTTGGACTTCATAAATATAGATTATACTGTATGTCATAATATTTATATACAACTCTTTAATAAATTAAACAACTGTTTAATAAATTTTTAAATATGTTGCATGTATATATGTCTTATTTGTATATCTTTAAAATCTAAACGCTAACTTGTATTTGAAATATATGAATTGGATTTACATATTTAAATTAAAAAGTAGATCTGCTTACTGCTCCTTAGAGTTGGCTATGTGTGTCAGAGAAGCAAGTGATTAAACTATACCTGTCAACATTGAGATATAAAAATACGAGACATGCCCCCAACAACCATTACAAGTATGTAGAGGAAAATAACCTCAAATGATAGAATACATAAAAAACATTAGAAAAAGGAAAATAAAATGTTTAGCCTATTAAAATCAATTTCCTGATCACATTGTTGTTATTATACGCGTCAAAGAGTTAGAAGTATTCAGCCATTCCTCCATGTACCACTGGAAAGAAGCTTGTGTACCACAGTTTGAGAACCACTGGCCTATCTTAAACTGACCAGCTACATGTTTTCTTTCCCTCATTTATTTATTTGTTTGGTGCATGTACTAATGTGCGATCGGAAAACTAGTGTAATGGCGGCATGCTATCTTTACCAGACTTGGGCAAGTCCGCTTCTTTCACTCTGCCCTAAAGCCCCAGCTGGCCCTCTTTGGTCTAATGCCTCGTTTCCACTGACTGGTACGGTACGGTTCGGGTCGGTACGGGTCACCTTTATGAGGCTTGCGTTTCCACCACAAAGGGTACCCTTTTGGTGGTCGTGGTGTACGACATAAAGTTTAAGTCGACGTCATGCTCGCTCTAATAAATGTCTACAGTAAAGCTGTACGGGTCGTTCACATATAATGAGCAGCACTTCTCACAAAACAGATGCTTTATACAGCTAAAAGTACTTGTTTATAAATGTTTATTACTAACTTTTGTATGAACATGATTTGATTACTGCAGATCAATGACATGGCGAAATAGGCTACTGTAACGTGACGTCTGCAATTATATAAAATAAATAAATAAATGCAACGTATATGAACACATACAGCCTCTTACAGTCTCCGATATATTATTAATTACAGAAAAATTACACAAACATGTAGTACTTATTTGAGTTCAAAAACACACGCATAAGAGCCCACAGTCAGCGCAAACCTCTCATCTGTGTCTGTAATCTTCAGCAGCACATGTAAGCTCTGTTAGAGAGTAATTTTGTCACTCGCATTTCATAACAATCCAAAAGACAAATATAAACATGGCAGTTTGTTCATGATTTAGGTTGCTAAAACAATTTTGCTCCTGTGTTTTGACGGCTTCTCTTTTTTTTCTCCGCGCTTCACTCTCGTGCTTGTCCTTTTTTTCTGAATGGATCAGATGATGGAGACACTTTAACAATCGCACTCATGTTATTATCATCAGCTCAAGAAGTTTGTTAACCTGTAATTATCAAATATAGACGCGGTCGCAGGCTCCCGGTAGAAAACGAATACTTTTAGAATACTTTTACTCGCACTTTTAGACAGGCTCGTAAAACAACAACAGGACACAGCAGATTTTTCTTCTTGGCTTTGTGTCTGTTCATCGAGACGACATTAAGGTTTGTTTGAGCCCGGGTCATGCATGTAGTATTTTCATGTAATGTCTCGGCTTTGTATTAAAAAAACATGGTGGTTCCTTCGTTCACGTTCTGTGTAGCTCCACGAGCTTGTGACAAATCTCTGTAACAATCAGCGTTCAGCTGCACGTGTAGCTCCACCTTTTGGTACCCTTTCTCCTATTTGGTACCCTTTCGAAAAGGTGCCGAAAAAGTGGTAAGATTCGGTACGCTTTTTGACAGTGGAAACGGCCATAAAAGCGTACCAAACTGAACCGTACCACTCAGTGGACACGTGCCAAAAGTTTTTTGGCGGGGTGAGATAGGCCAGCTGCTGGCCCCGTGCAAGCCTCACTTTGGCCTGATCAGGCCCCGGAAGTAACAGTGGAAACGTGACTGGCCCTGGCTCGTTCGCTTTAGGCGTGATAGTGGAAACGCAACTAATATTGTCTGATCAATTTAACTAATCCAAATATATACACATAAAATAGATGCAACTAGGAATGTGGGTTTTGGGGGTAAGAGAGGTTGTGTGTTAATTTTACTCCCTATTTACAACTTTTACCAGTACTTAAAATCGAACCTGCAACCTTGTGGATTACAGTTCACTAATTGGTAGTCCAGTAGCTGCTCCACACATTTAGAACAGCCGGAGTTTCTATGGCAAAGCAAATAAGACTTTGTTATTTGAGAAATAGGGTTGTCCAAATTAACTTGAGGCCAATTCACACTGCATTGACTGGATTTTTCATTGTGTGACGTCTCGAAAAGGTTCAAGTGGCCATGTTGTAGGGCTGCACAATTAATTGAATTTCTTGTTTTGATCATGATTACAAATGCCATGATTACATAATTGTTGAAAGCCGCAGTTACAAAAAATGTAATTATCCATGCATAAGGAAAGCGTTTAGAGCTTGTCACGTTCCCCTGTCATTATATAAGGCCTTATGTTATTTACACGATTTCTGTCTCTACTCTGTTGTATTTCCATGCTCTCTGTTGCATAGATCTCTGCGTGTTATGTGCTAAAATGCATATATGTGTTTGCCTAGACTACAGGGTTAATCTGGTTATTTAATTAATTTGTCTTTCTCTTTTTGCAGTGTGAATTGGCTTTGTCACTGTTTATGATGTAGACCACAGGTGTCAAACTCAGTTCCAAAAGGGCCGCAGCTCTGCATAGTTTAGTTCCAACCCTAATTAAACACACCTGATCAAACTAATTAAGTCCTTCAGGCTTGTTTGAAACCTACAGGTAAGTGTGTTGGTGCAGGGTTGGAACTAAACTGTGCAGGGCTTCGGCCCTCCAGGAATTGAGTTTGACACCCCTGATGTAGACTGTCAAGTCATTATAGCCTACATGAATTCTTGTAATGTGAAAGTTCTTTTTGTCTTTCTGTTTGTATTGCAGTTTAACCATCCCTGTGCTCAATATGTTATTGAATGAACTTCTCTGTGTCAGCCATGTTCCTCCTGGAGTTAAACATGTAGATCTGGACTTGTCTTCACTGCCACCCACCACAGCTATGGCTGTGGTCTTCTACAACAGATGGTTGGTGTAGCACTATATATATGTATTTTTTGTATATGTATAGGGCTGGGTGATAATTTTCACTATATATAATTTTTCGATAAAACGACAATGACAGTTCGATAATTGCTCGATAATATTTACGCACTATGTTCACAGTGTTAGTTGCACTTGAGGGAGTAAGAAAAAATAAAGTAAAAAAGGTCACAATCACAAACATTGTTGACAAGAAACATCACTAGACTTGAGTAGTCTTGAACTACATAGCTTTTTATAATTCGACACAAAACAGAGCAACGCGCACTAGGGCTGTGCAATTAATTGATAATCTGATTTCGATTTTGATTTTGGCTTCTAACGATTATGGAAAACCATTAATCGAGATAAACAATAATTGCATCATATACCGCCCCCTTTCCAGTTGTACACAATGTTGCTCTTAAAAGCGCAAAAGACCACATGCTTGTCACTGTGTGTGTGGCGCGCACACACTGTGAAAAGCATGCAGTCAGCATTCTGTTTGATTCGCACACTGAGACGAGCCGAGCACACACACATCTAAAATCATCTTAACGTAATTGCTTTAATGGTCAAGTAGGTGTCAAAATGCAGTGTTTAGTGATTATTCATATTAAACCTCATTTGTGTAATAAACAAACAAGTTGAGAATCAAAACAAAAGTGAAAGAGAAACCATTAAAGCAACAGCGCGCAATATCCCTGCTGCCGCCTGTTTTTACCATTAATCAAACAACAAAAGGACAAAATCCCTCACTGCTCTTGACTGAAGTCTCAACTTATTTCTGAACATAATAGTTTTAATAACTTAATTCTAATACCTGATTTTTTTATCTTGCTATGAAAACAGTACATAATATTTTACTTGATATTTTTCAAAATACTAGCATTCAGATTCAAAGGCTTAATTAGGTTAATTAGGCAAGTTATTGTATAACAGTATTTTTTTTTCTGCAGACAATCAAACATATATGGCTTAAGGGGGCTAATAATATTGACCTTAAAATGGGTTTCAAAATATTCAAACCTGCTTTTATTCTAGCCAAAATAAAACAAATCTGACTTTCTCCAGTAGAAAAAAATATTAGAGGAAATACTGTTAAAATTCCTTGCTTTGTTAAACATCATTTGGAAAATATTAATTAAAAAAAAATTCTCAGAAGCGCTAATAATTTTGACTTCAACTGATAATCATTTTGAATAATCGTGATTACAATTATGACCAAAAGAATCGTGATTAAGGTTTTTTCCAAAATCAAGTAGCCCTAACGTGCACTCAAACTGTGCATATGACTCGTGTCATCAAAAGCAGGCAACACCAATAACCAGTTTCATCGTTTAAAACAGTAGCACCGTTATGAACATGCTAAGAAATTACAGACCCAAAAAAGTGTTGTTAAATCAGTGCAACTACCCAGCAGAATTTCATGTCATCATTTTCAAAAGCTGTGCCTTACGAGAAAAAACCCCCAAAGACAGAAGATATGACAGACAACACAATCTCAATGAACATTTAATGCTTGCTGTATACTACAGGCTGCATTATTTAAGGGCATTTTTTACGACATTGATAGGATCTTTTGTTGTCAAGCTTATGTTTCCTTTTTATTATTAAGATATTTGTTTTGAAATCTGTATTGTCTCTCATCGACGGTAAAACAACCAGCCTTTATAAATTTAATGGACATAATCACTGAAAAAAAATTAGATGCTCAAGACAAAATCTTTAAAATAATGTCATAGTAAAAATGCAGCAAATATATGACAGATGTTTACAACAACAGTGGATCATTAATTAAATCCCTATTTTCCACTGAGCAAAGCATCAATCACCTGCAGTGGTTTAAGATGGGCACGAACAAAAAATCTAAATGTATATCTTTGACAATTTATCTTTTTGCAAATAGTCCAAAAAGCGATGATAATAATTAAACATGGCAGTTTGTTCATGTTTTAGGTTGCAGAAGCATCATTTGCTGCTGTTTTTTCCAGCTTCTCCTTTTCGCACTTCACTCTCGCGTTTGACTCGGATAATAATAGGGATCCCTTCAATGATCACGAGCACATTATTAATATTAGCTCAAGAAGTTTGTTATTTCAAATATAGACCCGATCGCAAGCTCTCTGGGCAAAGTGTAACCGCTCGCACTTTTAGACAGACTTGTATAACAACAACAACAGGACACAGCAGATTCTTTTTGGTTTTGGCTTTGTGGTTGTACATCATGACAACTACAAGGTTTGTTTGAGGTCAAGTCGACCATGGCTTCTTATTGTATGTATATTTTATTACGGTTTAATGTCTCGGATGGGTTTTTAAAAATGGCGCTTCTTTTGTTTTCACTTTGTTCTACGAGTGATGCTTTTCTGTAAACCAATAGTGTTCAGTGTACCCTTTGGGCCGGCTGGTACCCTTTGCAAAGGGTGACCAAAAAGTCGTACGGTTCGCTTTTAGGTATTCTTTGACAGTGGAAACAGCCATAAAAGTGTACTGTACCACTTAATGGAAACAGGCCTTTTGTTTTAAATTTTGTGACGTTCAAATAGGACCCAAATCCCTCCCATTTTGAGGCTCAACATGATGTAGGCGTGTGGTTTCCCCGCCCACCAAATTGATAGACAGACAGATATTAACATGTCTTAGTAACGCTTATAATCGTATCAACAAGACAGGATGTGCACATAGCATTTGGGATTGAAAGATCTGTTCTGTTTATTATGATCATCAATCATTATCAGATGTGATCAAAAAGTGTTTTTTTTTTTTTTTTAAAGAGGGCATGTTTATAATGAATTGCAGATTTACTCCAGCTTTACTTTTATCACCACAGCTGGATGACAGTACAATTTTAAAAATGCAGAAAAGAGTTTAGTTTTTCAAAGAATTACCTTCACGATTCCCAGAGCTGTCCAAAATATTAATTCGCTTAATGTGCCTTTTGGGGTGCACATATCTATGTGAAAAACTTTTCTCAACGGTGAACTTCAATAAATGCAGGTTTAGGTCCAGGCTTAACAATGTTCATCTTAAAGCTGTAACCAGGGTTTCTACTGCAAACTCCAACATGGCATATGCGACTCAATTGTGTGACCAGAAGCGCTACATAACTTCTGGCAAGAAGTACAATAGTTTGGAAATGTATTCAGTGATTACAATCGTTAATTGTAAAGTTTAGCACCGATTTGATAAGTTACTTGGGTTTAAATAAAAAGGTAACTTAAAAATAAAAAAAACTATATCTCATAATGCAGACAAAAAATGTGGGCCAACTTCTCAGTCATTAAAGTTAATTTCTAGAAATTCTGCACTTTTATCTCGTGCTTGAATGTTAAAATAGCAGTCACTGCAATGGCCCCAAGACAGTTTGAGTTTAACGCCTGTTTCACACCGCAAGCGTCAGCGGCGCATGAGCAGAGCGTGAGCAGCGCGTATGTCGAGCAGTAGCAGCACGCAGGCGTTTGCCTTTCACACCAGCTGCGTCTGCAGCGCACAGCTCTTCGGCAGCTGCTGCTGAGATCAACCTATCTCTGTCTATTCTATCTAGTTACCCATGTCTCTCTATATACAAATACACTTTTTAAACTTTTCATCTGCACCAAGGCCCCTCCTATGCTGTTTCATTAACCTGCAAATGTTTATTTTACAAATTTTATAGATCAAATAGTACTGTATGCTTCTAAAGCTAACTTATATGAGAAGTGTCTACAGTCAGAAGACAATCGCCTGTGATATCATGTCATTTGTTTTTTGATTATCAGGTTGCTGTAGACCTAGTTATAATCATATTTATACAATATAGTTATAATGATATTTATACATGATCAAACTAGTGTTACTTTCTCCGCTTCAATGATGTCCAGCGGCAGAATAACAGCTCGTTAATTCATGCTTGTGCAGATGATGAGACGGACAAAAGTAATTAATGCATGCCATTCTTTTACTTATTTTCGTGTTGTCAGATTCACAGTGCAAACAGCTCCCGGTAGGAATAATTCGAGTGAACATAAAACAAAGCCGATTAAAACTTTCTTCCTCTGCTCAGCTGCACAGAACACAGCGAGCTCACATAATCCAGCATGCGTGTCGCACTACACTACCCACAATACACTTCGCTATGGACTACAAATCCCGTAAATATTCCATTTCCCCTCTCCTACAACACTAGTGTGCAACTTAAGCAAAACTGATAGTAAAACTGTTTTACATTCGGTTTTGTAGTTCGGGCCTAAATAAATGTTTGTTGCCGTTTTTAATCGTTTTAAGTTCATTTGAATGACTATATATAAAACATTTGACATTATTAATGCATTTATTAAGTAAAATTGCTACTTTTTACTGTCATTCAATGTGTTTTGGTCATTATCAATGCACTGTCACTTTAATTGAGCGTGAGCAGCGCGTCAAAAATAGACCCAGCGCCGAAACTATCGCTGCACTGCTGCTTCGGCGACGCTCACGCCTCGCACTGACGCGCTGCTGCTGCGTACGGTATGAAAGCTCTAATCTGTTAACATGGACGCCGAAAACACACGCGCTGCTCACGCTCTGCTCACGCGCCGCTGACGCTTGCGGTGTGAAACAGGCGCAAGACCCATGGCCTACATTATATTGATTTCTGACTTCACATTTCTCATTTAATGAAGTCAAATTGTGCCATTTAGTTTGGGTCTGACAATCCAAATGAGTGGGTCATTTCTTTATGGAGAGTTCTAATAAAGAAGGGAGTGACCTGAAAAAAATTTGACAGTAAACCCTCAATCTTATACTATGACATTTGGTTGTTGTGTTTGACATTTATAATTTTAACTTTGTCTTAACAGGGCTATTCGTACAATTGTTTTGAGCAGTTTCCCTGAGAAACAGACCAAGCCTGGACCACACCAGCTGAATATGTAAGCAAGGAATTATGTGGCATCCATTGTTTTGTCTTGTGTGCTGTTGTTGCTGTGCTAATAATATTTTGTGGTTCCTGTAGGATGAATATGCTCCAGCAGGAAAAGGAACACACAGAAAACATACTGAGTGTGGTAATACTGAAACTTTCTTTTAGCATATTAAAGTATATATATATATATATATATATATATATATATATATATATATATATATATTTTTTTTTTTTTTTTTTTTTGAGGTCAAAAAGAAGTAGTGTTGTCCTTCATTGATTAAACTTTGCCAGTCTGATGTCACTGTTCAAAATGCTATTATCATCTCAGAGAAAACTCATGTTTTTTGGTGTATCCCTCAGCTCAGAGAACAGGCTACAGACTCTATCGTGGTTTTAGAAGGAGCCCTGAGCATCAAAAAAGACTTCTATATCCACACACTTCGAACCTTAGACTTGCTAGCTGCAGATCCCAGTACAACCAATGGGGAGACAGAGTACTCCACTGCAGGATTGCGTATCAGCTTTGATCACCTCCACTGTCAGGTGTCTTGCAAAGAAAAAGAAATTAACTAGTTAACTCTTTTCTTATGTATTCATGAATCGTGAAACATGTTTGTCTTTTTTTCTTATTTCAATCATGTTCATACTGTGACAGGTGCATTACGATTTGGGAGGCATTTATTTTCAGCAAGGTTGTTCTGACACTTCAGTGTATGAGAAAGCAAGAGAACATTTCAGGAAAGCACGCGAACTGCTTACAAAGGTGAGATATGAAATAAATGAAAGTTCAACCAAAAATTGACTCTTCAGCCATGTAATGTTGTCATTACTTTGAGTAATGCTTATCTCTGTTTGGCTATATAAATGCTATGTTTGGAATTTTTCCACTGCACTTTTGAGTGGTTTTCTATTGTGTACAGTACCTACTAACTGTGTTTTTAATGCCTTCTCATTTGAGGTTCCAATCTATTTATACTGATACTAAAATGTTATGTCTAAACAGCAGATAACTGCTGAGACTAGGGTGCCATTTTATATTGCCTAATGATGCCATGGCAATTGAGGTGGTGTAACTATAATGATATTTCTTTAATTCAACCCATTATGAAATAGTACTAAACTGGAAAAGCAAATTGAGCAGAGTATTAAAGCTGCTATTGACTAGTCAGCCTTCTGATATAAACAGACTATTAACTGCTGTTTGTTGACTTACACATTCATTTCAGAAAACTACATTTTTTGTTTGTTTCTGATGGCAGCTAGATTTCTCTGCATCTTTCTGTTGTTTGGATGAGCAAAGGCTGGCTGGATACTGGAGTGCCTGCAGAACTCTGACTGGAACCTCAGACTTGAATGAGAGCCAACACACCCCATATGGCCAGATCAGTTGCTTCATGAGGAACCACAATTATGGGGTAGGCAAGATGTAAGCAAAATGTGTATGTATAGCGAGAATGTAGTTATTTTTAAAGTCAAATCGGTAGTATATGTAGTGTGTCTTTAAAAATTGGCTTCAGCGTTTTCGGACTCTGAGCTCTAGGCAGTCAGCTACAGTTCTATGAACAACACCTTGCAGAGAGAAGCTTTACATTGCCTAGATAGTCTCAGGACCTGCTGCTGAATCTCAGTGCATTCTGGAATACTTGCATCTCTCTGTTTTTGAAATGCGAATTATGAATTATACAATTCATCTTGCGTTTCTTTGGTCTTTTTGCTAGGTCAATTCTATGAGATCAATTTGTCTAGCATAATAATTACACAACTAATTTAATTACTATGGATGTTCAAAAATATTTATTAAACACATTTTATAAAAACAGCATGTTAAAACTAAAGTTTGAAGGCTTAAAAATCAATTAACATTGATTTCATTAGCCGATGCAAAGTATCATTCCTAAAGCATATTTAATTGATAAGGTACTTTTAGTAAGATTTGTATGATTATAATAAATTGTAAATTATGAACATTTTCTTTAGCTCAGCTTTCGCAGTATTTAAGAGCCCCTGTTAAAGGTTTTCAAAAATTACCATCCATGCAGTGTGTAACACAGCTCTAGATGGAAACAATCAGCTTTAAATCTGAAGATTTTTTAAAGAGGTTTTAAACCATATTTAAAACTATCGGCTCTTATGTGTCCATTTGTTGAGTCAAATAAATAACTCGTCCTTTGTTCACATCTTTTGCCTGCATGCATCAACATTGATACTGGACATCACCAAATATAAAGTGCCGGACCCGGTAAAACGTGAACATGCCTTTCCGTTTAAACACAATTGGAGTGTAGGGAATTATGGGATTGATCATGACGCGAAAATTGCGATCACTGACAGATGGCTAGAAATGCGGCTGTGGGCGATAAAGGGTTAAAGTTCTTTTTTTACAAAAATAAAACAATATAGCCAACCATGTGTTGTTTTTTGTTCTTGTAATTTTTCTGATGCAGTAACCCACCCTGCAATGCGGGATTCACCTGTCGTTTGTTATTAAAAGGAGCAGCAAAGACTATTCAATTCAATTCACTTTTATTTGTATAGCGCTTTTACAATGTACATTGTGTCAAAGCAGCTTCACATAAAAGATCATAGTAAATTGAAACAGTGTCAGTTCAATTTTTACAGTTTAAGTTCAGTTTCAAGAGTTCACACTTAGCTGATGATTTACAAAGCTTATTTGGCATGCTGTCCCGGGAGAGAGCCCCGAGCTCAAGGGCTCCTCGAGCCCGGGGCTTCCTCCCGTTGGCAGAGCAAGAAGGGAGCCTGAGCTCGGTGGATCTCAGAACTCCCCTGCCGCTGTAGCTAAGGGAACGTAAGGAATTAGACCAGCTTGATTGTTAAGTATGTTGAATGTCTTTGGATGGTGGGAGGAAACCGGAGAGCCCGGGGAAAACCCACGCGGACACGGGAAGGACATACAAACTCCCCACAGAAACACTCACCGGTCCTATCGAACTAGGACCGGCAGTATTCTTGCTGTGTGGTTCACAGTGCTAACCACTGGACCGCCGTGCCGCCCAATTACGGGTAAAGGAGGAGAATAGGGGAGGAGGGGGGTTTCTTCCAAACGAAGATAAAGTGAACTGAAAACTTAGACTATTTATGGTGCCTTAAGGCTCATATGATTGGAAGATTAGTGATTAGCAAATGCGAGACTGGACGTGATAAATCATAAGCACGTGATCCTCTCGAAATTAGTTTATGAATAAACTTCACTTCAAGAGTTCACACTTAGCTGATGATTTACAAAGCTTATTTGGCATGCTGTCCCGGGAGAGAGCCCCGAGCTCAAGGGCTCCTCGAGCCCGGGGCTTCCTCCCGTTGGCAGAGCAAGAAGGGAGCCTGAGCTCGGTGGATCTCAGAACTCCCCAAAATGCAGAAATTAATCGCTCGGGACAGCAGCCGCGTATTCGAAGAAAAAACCCCCCAAAAGGCAGGAAATTTAGAGCTATATCCGGCTGCTGGATATAATAGAAGGAAAGAGGTTAAATGCATGGGCATTAATTAGATAGGATTAATAAGGGTGAAAAGAGGATTCTAATAACTCTTGCTGGAGTTAGAGTTTGAAGGAACCCCTGCGGGGTTCATGGTTTTCGGGGTTAAGAAGAAGGGGAGAATAGGTGGTTTGAAGCAGTGAAAAGAGAACTTTGAGTGAATCTTGTGGGAGTTGGAGCTCTAAGTGACCCCTGCGGGGGCCAGAGTAGAGTGAAGGTATGGAGCAGAGAGTGGAGGAGAGTAGCTCTTACGAAAGATGGAGCTTTTGTGAGAGTTTGAGTTTAGAGCGGCCTCTGCGGAGGTTAGAACTTGAGGGTAGGGTGTAGATAGGAGTGACCTCTGCGGAGGTTAGAGCTTGAGGGTAGGGTGTAGATAGGAGCGACCTCTGCAGAGGTTTGAGCTTGAAGGTAGGGTGTAGATAGGAGTGACCTCTGCGGAGGTTTGAGCTTGAGGGTAGGGTGTAGATAGGAGCGACCTCTGCGGAGGTTTGAGCTTGAAGGTAGGGTGTAGATAGGAGTGACCTCTGCGGAGGTTTGAGCTTGAGGGTAGGGTGTAGATAGGAGTGACCTCTGCGGAGGTTTGAGCTTGAGGGTAGGGTGTAGATAGGAGTGACCTCTGCGGAGGTTTGAGCTTGAGGGTAGGGTGTAGATAGGAGCGACCTCTGCGGAGGTTTGAGCTTGAAGGTAGGGTGTAGATAGGAGTGACCTCTGCGGAGGTTTGAGCTTGAGGGTAGGGTGTAGATAGGAGTGACCTCTGCGGAGGTTTGAGCTTGAGGGTAGAGTGTAGCTGGGAGGAGCAATGAGTGGGAGGGAGTAACTCTTGTGAGAGTTTGAGTTTAGAGCGGCCTCTGCGGAGGTTAGAGCTTGAGGGTAGAGTGTAGCTGGGAGGAGCAATGAGTAGGAGAGAGTAACTCTTGTGAGAGTTTGAGTTTAGAGCGGCCTCTGCGGAGGTTAGAGCTTGAGGGTAGGGTGTAGATAGGAGCGACCTCTGCGGAGGTTTGAGCTTGAGGGTAGTGTAGATAGGGGCAACCTCTGCGGAGGTCATGGCTTGGAGGTAGCGTGTAGATGGGAGGAGCAGAAAGTGGGAGGGAGTAACTCATGTGAGAGTTTGAGTTTGGAGCGACCTCTGCGGAGGTTAGAGCTTGAGGGTAGGGTGTAGATAGGAAAACATAGATATCTGTGAGTGGGAGAGAGGATTTGTATAACTCTTGCGAGAGTTGGAGCTCGGAGCGACCTCGTGGAAGTCCGAGTTTGTATAACAAATTGAGGTTGCTGGAATGCTAACTGTAATGGCCATTGGGGGCGTCCTTGGCAAAAACCTGTAGGGGTGCCATTGTTGGACGATTAGGCTTCTGCTGAGTTTGGTTAGGATGACTCTAGCGAGAGTTGAGGCTCTATTAGGTACCTTTGTGAGTTGGAGCCTTGTGGGGAGTTGCTTGGGGGTTGGTTAGAGCCTGTTGTGCTTCTTTGAGGTGGTATTTACTGAGGCGTATGTAAGATTTAAAAGCTTCAGAAGACCAGCGACCAAGGGTCTGGATCTGATTGTGTGAGAGCCCGTTAGAGGCTGCTGTAGTGGCTGCGCCAATCCTGAATGAGTGGCTGGAAAAAGGCTCTGGGGAAAAACCTGATAGGCGAAGAATTTCTTTAAGGTGTTTTTGGAACCAGAATCGAGATACTGGACGGTTAGCGTCGTCAGTAAAAAGCGGGGCCGTAGGGTTAGCTTCTTGAGATTTTCTTAGATTAAGATAGGCTAGGAGGGTTTGGAATGGGCGAGTAGGAGAAGGTATGTCGAAAATGAGGATAGAGTGTCCTTTCTGGGTTTGATCTGTTTTGCTTTGTTTGATAAGGAAAGAGATGGTTTACTTATCTTGCAAAGCTAGATCTGAGATGGTGGGGTGGAGTAGAGGGTTAAATTTAGATGTAACTGTTAATTCGGAACATCTAAGAAACCCAAAAAATCCTAGATTAAACATAGCATCTAAGGTGCGGGCTGTATGGGAGGAAATATACCCTTTGCGAAGGGTGTAGATGCATGAGGTAAGGATTTTTAGTGTGATGGGTTGTCTGGCATCAGGGCTGGTGGGGTGGTTTTTCTGAATACCCTTGATAAGAAGGGAGGTTTGCGAATTTGTGATGGCGTCGGAAGGAGACCCATGGATTAATTTGTGAAAGAACTGGATCCCGCTAAGGTAGCTCTTTATTGAACTGGCTTGTAGGTGATTTGCGGTGTGAAGGTGGGATATAAAGGAAGTGATAGAGAGGAGAGAAAAATCAGGGAAAGGAAGTTGGTGTAGAATATGGAATTGTTTGAACGAATTCCATGCTGTGAGGTATGCATTGAGGGTTCTAGGAGCTATTGCTTGCAGGATGAGAGATAGAGAAGTTTGGTGAAGATTATGAAGTGGGTGGTTTATGGCAATATCGTTTCTGAATACGGAGGTACAGGCGTTGGCTGAGGGTCTGCTTCTGGGGCCAGTTGCCAGAATTTCTGTAGAGAGAAGCGAGAGAGAGAGTCAGCAATTTGGTTTTTGCAACCAGGTACATGTTCAGCAATCATGATAAATTGTTTTTTAGCAGATATCCAGATAAGGCGTCTTAAAAATGGCATAAGTGCTTGGGAGTGGGAGCGCCTTTTGTTGATGCAATGCACTGTGGCTTCATTATCGCAGTGAATGAGAATGCTAAAAGTAGACCATTCTTCCCCCCACAAGATGGCTGCTGCGACAATGGGGTAGAGTTCGAATAGGGCTGAAGAACATTGGTCTTTTGGAATGGAATTGAATTGGGGTGGCCATGTTGAGGAAAACCAGTGTCCTTTGTAGTAGCCGCCGAAACCAATAGAGGGGGCAGCGTATGTGTATAGGTTAATGTCGATGGGGGAAGTTGTTAAGTCGCTATAGAAAAAGGAACAGCCGTTCCATTGCTTAAGGAAAGAGATCCATAAGCAGAGTTCATCGCGACTTGGTTTAGAGAGAATAATTATTTCTTCTAAACCTTGAACTGTGGTGGATAGTTGAAGGAGGTGTGAAATAAAGGGGCGGCCCTGTGGAATGATGCGCATAGCGAAATTTAGATGGCCGAGAATTGATAGGAGTTCTCGTTTTGTGCACATCTGTTTTTCGAGGAAGATTTGGGATAGAGAAATGATCCGATCGATCTTCTCTTTGGGAAGAGATGCTTGAAATTTGTGCGAGTCTAGATTAATGCCCAGAAATTCGATTGAAGTACTGGGACCTGAAGTTTTTTCCTCTGCTAGAGGAATTCCGAGATCAGCGAAAACTTGTTGGGTGATCGCTAGGTGTTTGGCTGGAGGAGATGACGGGGGAGAAATAATGAGAAAATCGTCTAGAAGGTGGATGAGGTATGGAATTCCCTAATTATTGGATAGAATCCAGCATAATGCTTCTGACATCATGTCAAATATTTTTGGGCTGCTTTTGCATCCGAAGGTTAGTCGGACTGCAAAATAGAATTGGTTGCGCCAATAAATGCCAAAAAGGTGCCAGAAGTCTGGGTGGATTGGCATGATTTTAAAGGCAGAAGAGATGTCTACTTTGGCTAGCCAGGCGTTGTGGCCGGCTATCTTAATAAGAGAGATTGCTTGATCGATGTTGTGATAGTTGAGCGTATATTCTTCTAGTGGAATCGTGCTGTTAATGCTAGGGAAGGAGGAATTGTGTGGGGACGAAAGGTCGACTATGAGGCGTTTTTTGCCGGAAAATTTTCGAGTTGCGACACCAATAGGGCTAATGCGTGAAATATTGAATGGAGGAGCCTTAAAAGGTCCGATCATAAATTTGTTGTCGATTTCTTTTTTTAATAAGATAATCGACTGTTTCGGGTTCGGAGGTCGCAGACTGCAGGTTAGGACAGATTAAATTAAGAGAAGGGAGAGCTGCAACACCTGGGTGGAATCCGTGGGTTAGACCTGCAATGAGAAAATCAGAAAAGTTAGTATCAGGGTGAGACTTTAGTTCCCGAGCAAGGTTAGAAATATTCACAGGAGTCGACAAATAATTTTTTGATTTTTTATTATTAGCACTTAGGATTTGGCAGATTATCTTGGCGTGTATCTTGGCGCCACAGTAGGAGCACAGGTGAAGGTATCTGCATGGCATCCTATGACATCTACCCATGTTGAAGTTTTGGCAGATGTCACGGCTAGGAAGGGAGGGTTTAGTAGGGATAGAAAAAATAGAAGAAATGTTACGACTGGAAGGGTTAGGATTGTAGCTGGTAGATTTAGAAGGAGGCTGAGTTGGATCAGGAAGAGGGTTAACTAAAGGACAGGAGGTAGTGGGGTGCAGACAGGAGCGACAGACAGCACAGGTTAGATTGCGGCAACCCAAAAATACCCTGTTGTGGAGCTCAGTGTCCAAAGCCCCCCAGTAGGGACACTGATTCCACTGGGTAACGCGCAGAGCGCATTTAGCAGAGAATAGCTTGTGGTAAGTGAAAAAGTGGGTGCCCCCATAGGATAGCGCGAGCTCGGCAATAATGGCCATGTAATTATTAAGCTCGCGTCTCCTATGGGGATATACTGAACAAATTATGTTGGTGAATCTTGAAAAGGCTATGCAAAATTCGGCTAAGGTTAGGGTGCGGGACTGATTATTAACTGAAGATTTGAGGGATACTGAAAATTCGCCGCAATCAACCTGGCGTTCTGCCGCAGGGGGTGCTATAGGTGAGAGGAGTGAAATGAGGTCAATATCCGCACCTGAGAGGATTAAGTTGCGGGCTGAATTAGAGATGGGTGGAGGTTCCATAGCTAGAGCGTTATTCGGCGGTGGGAGGGGCGTGGCAGATGACAGAGTGAAAGGGGGGCGTGTAGAAGAAACTTGATTAGGAATAGAAAAGGAGCAGGTAGGGTTAGAATTAGAGTGAGCGAGGGGAAGTGAAGAAGAAAAAGATGGAATATTGATTGGAGGATTTTGAGATGCAAAAGGCAGGTTTTGGGAGGAAGGGGGGGAGCGGAAGAGGAGGGGGGGGGGAAAGAAGAGGATTGATTTGGAGGAAGAGCAGGGGGAGCAGAAATAGCAGGATGAAACTGAGCATTGGAGGTAGAAGGGAGATGAGGGCTAATGAGAGAGCTAGAGGGGGCGGGGGGCCAGGAGAAGGGGGTAGAAAGAGTTAGAGGGAGAGGGAGAGAGGCTGAGTTCTCTTGAATGGAGTCCTGCTGTGGGAGAATGAGTGACGTCATCGGAGGAGGCTGGGTTTCCTGGTGTTGCGATCTTGCGTGGGAGTGGCTTGCTGTGTGTTTTTGTTTTGACTTCTTCTTTCCTGGTTGTGAACGGGAGGCTTGCGGGTATGGAGTGAATCGAATCGGATTTTCCTGAGCGGCTGATCTTGGAGGAGGACTTGCAGAGGGAAGGGAGTCCGATGTTGCGTTTTTGTAAAGTTAAAGTGAAGATAAAGTGAACTGAAAACTTAGACTATTTATGGTGCCTTAAGGCTCATATGATTGGAAGATTAGTGATTAGCAAATGCGAGACTGGACGTGATAAATCATAAGCACGTGATCCTCTCGAAATTAGTTTATGAATAAACTTCACTTAGTTTAGCTCAGTTCAGTGTGGTTTAATAATCACTACTTAGAATCCAAACACTGAAGAGCAAATCCATTGATTGGAGAGGGAGGGGGAGAGGGAGAGGTGACGTGACGAGTCGTGCTCCAAATTTCCGGTTTCGACTCAACAGAAGGAAGACATGGTTAATATGAACGAGAGGTCTGCATTACAGCTGAAGATCTTTGCCCGAACCCGGTAAGACCCAAAAAAATCCAAATCCCTGCATTAAAATCCATCCCTGCAAAGGTGAAACAAATGATGACGAGGTAGTAAAAAAAGCGAATTTTGACGGCAGTCAAGTCAGTCATTAGTTCAGAAGAAACAGTCATTCCAGCCAGGTATTTTGGCGGTCGCACATACACTGCGTATTACAATAGAGCCCTAAACCGTGTAAGGCTTGAAACTTACGCTGCTATTCTGAACCAATAGTCGGAAACAGAAAGCAGTTGAAGGATGGTGTGTTTAAATCCATTATTTATCTGACTCCATTGTAATTAATCTGACTCCATTAAAATTGTTATCATCATTGATAAAGAGAAAGAATCTCTACGTCTTAAAGCAGGCAAAGTTGTTTATTAAGTTACATGTTTAAATATACGGACATTAGAATGAAACAAACTAACATACTGTATAAAGAAATTAGCTGTAACATATGCACTGCTGAGCAACAAAGACAGTGAAACTGCCTTTGTTAGCATATGAGGCTACGCACCAGTGTGCGGGAGATGCAGAGTAAAAGCCATTCTCCCAGATCAACAGTTACCTTTCCCTATTATACCCTGAGCAAAGCATTGTCAAACATGAGTTAAAACCAACCCCCAAAACCAGCTGAACATGAGAACAAAGTTGAAGAGATGAAGTGGGGGAGAAGTACATTAACATACTCTCCTTAGGCCATGACCCAACAATAGTAAATATATTGTAGATTGAAACACAATTAATCGATGTCTCTGTTGATTTCATCACTACAACACTGAAGTCATAAACTGTCAAATGACACCAAACATGACAAAGCTATCTGAAAGAAGAACACAAGCAGATGAATTGTTTATGGCGAAGAGCACATGGTTACTGTAAGCAAATGGCAGAGATTTGTATCGGAGCTGTGAGGAACTCTGCCTCACCAGGAGGACCCATCCCATGCTTGGAATGTCTCAGTAGTCCTTCATTAGCATAGAAGGAAATATATATCATATTTTCTCAGCTTACAAACCCCTCTCAGGTCCATTAGACCTCAGAAATTATAAAAGGTCCACATGTGACCTCAAATAAAACTGAGTAGAGTAATCCAGTGTCTTCTTTGGGAGAGTAGTGCAGACTGATGATGATCATTGTCAACGACGCTCAGAAGATATACACACAGAACACCTTTTCCTGTCAGGTGTAGGCATAGTCAGATGATCACATGGGGACACTTGTCAGGAATTCTTGTCTGGATCCTAATGTCCATTTCACAAGATGTATGTCCGTCTCTGGCTTAGCAAGCCAAGTAATCTCTGTTATCTGTGGGATTTAGTATATCTTGTGGAGGGTATCTTCAATTCTCCAGTGTTTGTGTTCCTTGTGGAAGCCTTTACCTTCATGCACGGAAAACAATTTGCAAAGGAGAGCAACCCATGAAAACTGAAAGAGGCATTCATTGAAGATGTATAACTGGTGACAGAACAGCAAAAGAATAACCATGGCAATGAGAAGAAAAAACATATCTGCAAAACTGGCATTTGTCATAAAGTTTATATGGCAATATAAGCATGTAGTAGTTCAAATATCAGCATTTCAAATGAAAACTCAATGTCCGAAGACAAAATAAATGACATATAATGTAATGTTTGCTCAGAATATAATGAAGGGAAAGTAACAACATGATAGGGATTATAATCTTTCTGGTGTTTAGAAAGAAAGCAAATAAAAATAAAATAAAAACAATTTGGTTGATTGTGAAGTGGCCAAATTAAATCGGTTTATGTTAAAAAGATAAAGTATATGCTTTAATATACAGGATTTAAGAGTAAGTAAAAAAAGTTGTGAAAAACAAGACAAATAAATGAGACCTTTGGAAAGATTGAAATACAGTAATATATGTTGATTCCAAACCCCTCTCTGATAGTAGGAGCACCAACAATATAAATTACTATGGTGTAAAAACAAAAATGGGACTTTTAATGTTTTTGGAAAAATTTACGTGTCTTTGAAAAAGTCCACCTGTAATGAATTCAAACCCCTCTCTGATAGTAGGAGCATCATCTAAAAAACATAAAAGACACCGTTAATGTTTCTGAAAATATTTGTCTTTATCAAAAGTTTGGTTGATTTCAGGACTTGCTTTTATAGTAAGAGTATAATATAATGTGATCAAATTCAGAAATTTCAAAAAATTGCCTTGGTGATGACTTAACTGTAAAAATAACAAGTGATCTAAAAAGGTTAAAATGTCTCAAATGGAAATACCATGAAAGTCCATTCAGTTATTGAAAACAAAAATTGCTGTGAGAGCATAAAAAAGATTCAAAAAGGTAAAAAGCAAAATGGTTTAGATCAGGGGTCTCAAACTCGCGGCCCGCGGGCCATTTGCGGCCCTCAGTGCAATATTTTGTGGCCCGCGCCGACCACTGTACACTGACAGAATCAGCGGAGTGGGGAGAGAGAGCGCTCCCCGCTCCGCTGATTCTATCCGTACACAGCGGTCACTGGCATTTCCCGCCCGCCGTGTAAACAAAGGGGCGGGGATGCCGGTGACGTCACCACGCACCCCGCCCCTTTGTTAGACGCTGTGATGGGCGGGAAGTGTTAGGAGGGAACTCGCGTCGGCCAGAACCAAGGTAAGCTGTTCCCGCCCCTGCCTGCCACTTAGCTACCTATCTGCAGCCTGCCACCTACCTAGCTACAGCCTGCATCTTATATATATTATAGGTAGATACAGACTGGTACAGACTGATGTGACTGGAGTGGGGTGGGGGTGTTTTATTTATACATATATACGCCTTTTTTTTAAGTGAGGGCAGGCACGTGCACACATAGGGCTCAACCTGTGCAATGCACATGCCCTTTTTAGTCTTGGTTAGAAAGTGCCCTTCCAAAATGATCAAAAGTGCCCCCGCAACGCGGCACACCTTCGGTCCCGCCCTTCAGTAGGCGCGCGACAACACAGCTCTTGAGTACGCGCGCAACAACACAGCTGATCAGTACGCGCGCGATAACACCGCCCTTCAGTACGCGCGCGATAACACCGCCCTTCAGTACGCGCGCGATAACACCGCCCTTCAGTACGCGCGCATCCACTCTGCAGTGGGTGAGGGAATGGAAGTTTTGAGTGAGTTCCCCCAAGCCATACTGAGGGTCTCAACTGCTTCCGCTCTAAAGCCAAATGTGGTTCAGATTTGTGAGAAGAAGCGCTGTCAAGTCTCTGGCAGCAAGGAGTAGGCAAAAGATGCCATGTTCAGAAGAACTGTTCATAATCTTCACTCAATGTTCTATTAATGTTCAGGACACTTCATGTTCAGAAGAAATAATTAAAACTGTTAATAATGACATTTGAGGACTTTTTTTTTGTGAAATACCTTATGCGGCCCAGCCTCACCCAGACTTTGCTTCCTGCGGCCCCCAGGTAAATTGAGTTTGAGACTCCTGGTTTAGATGAACAAAAAGTGAATGGAATTTTTCCTTATTGGAAAGCACACAGCTGATGTAGGGCTTTCCAATATGAAAATATTTTAGTTAAAAAGAAGAGTTTAATTTGACTATGTGTAGAGAGACAAATGGTATTGTTTATGTGATTGTATTTAACTGTGTGAATGTGTTGGTGTGACCATGCTCCGACCAAAGGTAACAAAAGTTACTATTGACAATTGTGATGCAAATTTGGTCCTGTTGTTTTAACAGGAAGCCCTTGAAATGTAAGATGGGGTTGTGATCTGGCTCAAAGATCCACACCTTGGTTTGTTATTAGAGCATGGTAAAAAGGACAAGTGCATTGATACTGAATCCTGCTGGAAGGAAAGCATTTTTATGTTTATGCAATTGTAAATAACACTGTAGCCAGATGGCAAGTTTTGTGCTCCTGTTTTATGGTTCAGCTGCAGCTATATAGAAAATAGCAGAGGGGTCCACTTATAGGAGACAATCAAATCCAACATTAACACAGTTCACTAGATATTGTTTAACAATTCTAGTAGTCTATGTATACATGTAGTAGTACAAACAACTATTGTGTGTTTATGAGGAAGGCTGCATGTTTAACACAATCACAGATTTGAAAATGCAAAAAGGATCAGTGCAGTCAGGGTGTAATATTATTAGGTTATTTCTATTGAGCTGTTAGCCCACTAGCAAATGACGCTAATAGCTGGAGACCTTGCATAGCCATATTTGTCAACTCAGTAATAGTTTTACTTGAAGTTGAATTTTGGCTGTTTCTAGAGTGTTGTTCTGTTTCCTTAGATTGAGACTGTCTACGTCTCAGGAAATAGGGCGGAGGTCTGCCTCTGTTCAGAGACCAACACTTATGTTCAGTGTGGCCCATTTTTAAACAGGAACAACAGAATCGATCTTGTTTCTTGCAAGGTATTTTGCTAGATTGTCTAATAGCTTTAACATCTTCATGACACCCTGATGCTGCTAATTCACTATGCATTTGTCTGCGTGACACGACCTTTGTTCCCCAGTTCACAATGTTTTCAAATGTATTTTGTGGTGGACTAGCACCAGCCATGAGTGCTTTCTGAATGTGGGGCCCTGCATGTTCAATCAGTAATCCCAAAAGAATTGGATTGTTGCGTGTAACATCATCTATGCCAGAATATTCTTCGAATAGTTCAAACAAATTTTTTTTTTTTAAGTTTTATGATGATCACATCTTCCATGCATTTGGATATGTATCCCGTCACAGATTCAGTGTATTCCGTTATATTAACGTGCTTGTTGGAAGTGGCAGCCTCCCTAAAAACAGCCCAATCTGTGCCGTCAAAACAGTCTTGAAGGGCTAAAGTGGCCCCCTCTGGCCAGGTTCTGATCTGCTTCACAGATGCCTTGTTCCTCACTAACAGTGGCCTGTAAGATGGCATAAGTATAACAGAAAGATGGTCTGAGTTACCCAGATGGGGTGGGGAACAGCTCTGTATGCCCGTTTGATGTTTGAGTAGACCTGGTCCAGAAAGTTTTCTCCCCTGGTTGCAATGTCCACATATTTATAAAAGTGTGGGAGTACTGTCTTTAGTTTGGCCTAATTAAAATCGCCAGCGATTATACAGGCAGAGTCCGGGTTTTGAGTCCTTCATTGAGCTCACAGATTGATACAATGTAGCAAGTGCATCTTTTGTATTCGCACTAGACGGTATATACACGGCTGTAATAGTCACGGCTAAAAATTCTCTTGGCAAGTATACTGGACGACATTTAACTGTTAAAAATTTTATGTCTTCAGAACAGTGACTTCGAAGAACTTAAACATTAGTCCACCAGTTGTTATTGATGTAGATTGCCACACCAACACCTGGTAGCTTACCAGTGAGTGCGTGACTTCTGTCCGCTCTGAATGTTGTTAGTCCGTCCACCTGAATAGTGTTATCTGGAACTCTGTAATTAAGCCATGTCTCGGTGAGGACGATGGCATTGCAATCTTTCACCTTTCTTTATGTAATTAGGTCCAATCTGAGATAGTCCATTTTGTTTTCTAGTGAGCGAACGTTAGAAAGCAGAATCGCGGGAAGTGCAGGTCTATATGGTTTAGCTTTTAGCCTTGCGCTAATACCCCCTCGACTCCCTCGCTTGCTCGGTCTAGCACACCGCTTGCGACGAATGCTAGGTCCCTCCCACCGCTAATGTCGCCTTGAGCGTCAGCCGGCATTGGGAGGGGAGACCGCTGCTTTGCAGGCCTCTGGGTCTTGCTGGCGTTAGATGCCTAGCTCGTTGAAAATTTTGTAATCCAAAGCAAACATTATTCTAGACAAATCGTTTGAAAAGTTTGTGTTTCGTAGACCAAGTAGTAGGTTTTTGTTGTTGTCTTTTTTCATACATGACTTAGACGATTCAGGCGACATTTAACATAAAACGCACACCGTTAGTCAGAGCCGGAGTAGCCGATGCCGTACCGGGCGCCGCCATTGGGTCTAGTGATTTCAAACTGAGAGCAAAAGTCAGCAACTGTAAGTATTTAAAAAACAACCAATTTATTAACTGTTAGTTGTATAAATGTGAAGCTTTTTCATAAGAATATATAAAAAAGAATTAAAGAATAAATATTAAGACCCTAAAAAAATACATTAATTGAATAAACAAAAATATATTTTTTAAAGTGCAAAATACTAATTTAGGGTCACTTCAGTCATTTATTTTTTACCATTATCAAATGGTAGAAACAGCTGAGAGCAGGAACATAAGAATATATATGTATATATTGTTAATTGAACAACTGCTAAAGGTTGAGTGTCCAAAGTTTCAATTTCATAAACACAGCTTTTTGATAAATTTTTGTTCCAGTTTCGAGCTGAAAAATATCTTTAACACTGGGGAGTGGAAATAAGGAGTTATTACAAGTTATTGTTATGTTAATAAAAATGTGCAGTATAGTTAGTACAAACCTTTACATGATAAAATCTATTTAATCTGTGTTTGTATCATAAGATTATGGCTGTGTCAATGTTCACAAACAAAACATTATTAATTTTATAATAATATATATTGCGCAAATTATCTTTAACATAAATATACTTGCAGTAGATGGATTGAAACACCTTTTCTCCACAGCACATAAAATAATGTGACTTTTAAGAATAATTTTATTTAGCAAAATTCATTTTATTTGCATAATATATTGCACAGATTCCACCCTACTTCACCCTAGACAGAACTGCAAACTCGTGCAAAGCTGACACTGTTTTTAGGGCACTTTATCTTTCTGGGCTTTTTAAGGAAGAGTTAAACATGGGAATGCCTCTAATAAAATTTTTCTTCTGCCCGAAAGTAATACCATTCTTTCTTTTAAATTGTAATGGCCATCAGCAACAAAATAATTTTTTATTCGTATTTTACAGACAGTTAAAACAAAAAAAGTGTTTAGCATTTAACACCTTTTACATGACACTGTTTCTTTTTAGTGTGTTCACCTAAAAAAAAAAAAAAAAAAAACTAAAAAATAAGAAATCCACTATTCACTCCTACTATCCTTGTGCACCAGTGACAGGTCAAATCTGCTCCCTCTCCCTCCCTCTCTAGTCTTGGTGCTGCTGAGAGATTGAGATGCACCGGCTAAAGTTTGCATATAAACTAATGCAAAAATGCAGCTAAAGAAAGCAGAATTCGTGACATGTTAGGCGATTTAGAAATCATGGCTGAATGCATTTTTTAAGTCCCAAATAGAGGACATGTCTGGGAAAAAGAGGATCTATTGTCACCCTAAATAATGAGCTGGATCAGTCTATTTAGTAAAAGGCTTTTCTTCTCCGCGTGTCCTCACGCTCTTCTTAAAGCTACTAACAAAGTCAGAACAGGTGTCCAGCGCGTCTCTGTGGGTTTGCAGCAGAAGAGCATGCGGAGTATTCTCACGCACACAGAACCGGTGTGTGGAAAGCGCTGGTGTTGAATTGGGTATCACATTGTATGCACCATGCCATGCCATGACCGAATTGAGGCTTGCACGATGTGCAGTACGTCACCATTGCGTCGACTTGCGTTGCTTAGCAGCGTATACAAAACAATGTAAAGATCGCTTGACGTGAGGTAAATAAACCAGTAATGTTAGAGATATGCCGTTGTTGATAGCGTCAGCGTGTGCAACCGTCACAATAGATTTCTATCGTAATACACCTTAACTTAGAGTGAAGAGCATGTTAAATCTTAAAGAGACTTTGCGAGCAAGCAGTGTTGTGATCACGTGGGCTTTGCACGCTGGCTCTGGATGCTGCTGGATAGAATAGCTGTAACAGAGTTTAGAGCACCTCGGATTAGTTTTTTGGACAGATATCGGACCTACTTTCAATATGAATATCGGATCGGGACATCCTTAATTAGCCTGCTTGTTCACTTAAATCCTCGTATGATCACTGGACTTTTTATTGTTTTTTTTTTCTTTTTCAAAATACAGACAACTAAACAGTTGATTTATAAGGCTTTTGCATTTATTCTATTTATTATTGCACGTACACTATAGAAAATTTAGCCTACCCAATTCACCTGTACCGCTTGTCTTTGGGCTGTGGGGGAAACAGGAACACCCGGAGGAAACCCACGCAAAGGCAGGGAGAACATGCAAACTCCACACAGAAACACCAACTGACCCAGCCTAGGCTCGAACCAAGGACCTTCTTGCTGTGAGGCGACAGCACTACCTACTGTGCCACTGCGTCTCCCTTTTGCATTTATCATTTTTGATATCAAATATTGTTTGAATAGTTTATGCCTGGTCTTGCAATACTATTAAATGGAGTCGGGTCCGGATTGCAGGGGTGTCAAAATGAAATGTTTCTTTCAGTGCACTGCGATGCAGATGCAAACAATTTGGTATCTGTTCAGTAACAATCATAACCGGTAATTATGTACTGATGTCATTTATCTCATATGCGCCATGCCGCCTTACTTACTATAGCGAGGGAGGCGAGCGCGAGTATTTACAACACTCCAACTACTTAAAAACGTAGAAGCTGTGCACAATTTCACTGACACTTACAACAGAAGCCCCTATTTCACTGCGATTGAGAGAGTAAACTCTATTTCTCTCTCTCTTCTTGTTTGTTTTAATGTGTGGAAATGAGAGTGTGATGCTGTGTGTCGCTGTCTGTCTGTTTGTCTCTGTGTGTGTGTTTGTTTGTGTGTGTGCGTGCGTGCGTGCGTGCGTGTGAATGAGAGAGCGTTTTGCTGTGTGTCGCTTGCTTGGTGCTGTGTCTCTATGTATGTGTTTTTACAAATATAATCCAAATATAAAACTGCAGGGGTGATAGCATTCCGGCACCACGCCGGATTTCCGGCGTACTGTGGCTGCGGGGAAAAAGAAAATCAGGTTCACGGATATTGATCTGTCATTTCTCTAGATTTACAGAATTCACTCACTGCTGAAAGCGCCGGATTGGTTTTTATTAAGTGCCATTTTGTGTGCTCGTGAATCATCTTTTGAGTGTAGACGCCATGTAAATAAAAGATTAATATTGTAATTTAGAGAGCTTTATAAATTATAACGGATCTTTGTGAGATCTCTATGAACTAAGATTAGTGACGCTTTTTAGTGATAATAAGAGGAGCGTGCTTTGCACTTTCCAGGCTATAATCCATTCAGAATTTGTATGAAACTTTCGTTTTCGGCACATATACGCTGATATGTTTTGGGAATGACATCTGCATATTTACGCTGGGTTTATTCTCGAAATAACGGTGAAGCAATAGACGAGACAAAAATATATTTCCCCCTTCTCCTTAAACAACTTAGTGTTTCAGCTATGAAATAGTTCAGTTTTGTATGTAGCCTAATGGCAAAGTGTTTATAGTTTCGTTTTTTATTCAGCTTATTTAGAAAAACGTTTGGAGCATTTTTTATTCGTTAAAAATAAGTTTTTTTTTACGTACAGCGCCCAGCGGTAGACCATCATTGTCTGTTTGATCAGTTTGCCTTCTCAGATCATCACGACTCGCCTAAAATAAAAGATATAAAACAGTTCAAGTATAAAACAATGGTAGCTTAAACGTTAAAGAATGTGTGCTTTTAGGCGCATAGTTTGCTTATAAAAAGCTTGCAGGACATCGAGGCGCCAGAGCAATCACTTGCATTTTTTCAGTGGGAGCAATTTAAAGTTATCCGTCATTTTTGCTCACAAAGTACGAGTAATACATCAAAAAACGTTACAGCGTTTTTATAAAATAAAGAAAACCAAAATTATGCACTTTCTGTCGTCTGGTTTTTGAACAGGAGCGCTTAACAAAATGAAGCAAAATGTATATGCCTCACAGACATAATAAATATATTTATAGAAAGCTTTAAATTATTACTTAACGAAATAAAACAAATCGAAAAAAAAAAAAACTCCTTCATGTAATGCGTAAAGATGAATTTCTCTCTAAAGGCGAGTCCAAGAGGAGATTGCCAGTCAGGATCTTTGTGACACTGACTCAGAATAAGTTTATTAATAAATAATAGTGATGTGACGTTGTGGGCCGAGGCTTCGAAGCATGTATCAAAAAAACGATACATCTCGCAGTGAAGCAGTGTACCGGAGCTTGATTCGTTTTGCCATCATCACGTGATCAGTGACGTCCGAAGCTTCATTTTCGCCTTTACCCACGTGACTGCTTCGAATTTTATTTCAAAGGTTTAAACACCCTCATAGTAAAGTGTATAGCAAGAGAATTGGCGTCTATTACATACATTTGTTTCAAAGCACTGCACCAGTCCCACACACCAGTAATTAAACTAAACTACAATAGTATTTTTTAGTAAAAAGGTTTTGAACAATACTAAAGAGTGTTAGCGTATTTTTTTACGACTATCTTTAAAGAAAACCACCGCATATGGTGGTATTGTGTTTAAAACTACAGTAATTGAGTAATTTGTTTATATTGCTGTTGTTGTATTACTACATGAATGAGTTGGTCAGTTGTAAACATTTGACATAATGGCAACACAGTGCTTTCCCACACTTTCACCAGAAGAGGTCCTCATCGAGCTCTGATTTAGAAAGCTTCGAGTAACGAACCTTTTTCCGATACAGTTAAGTCGAGCGCTTCACTGGTTCAGAAAGCTTCATTTCACCATCACTAATAAATAATTAAGATATGTCCTTACTCTTTCCTCGACACATTCATTGTTATTTGTTTTTGCCGGTGCTTGGGGCGAGTTTTAGCTTATTGTGTGCGCTTGAACGCGGATTCACAGTAGCAGTTTTAACATGGAGTGACACGACATCTGACGTACAGATGACACTGGCACATGCCACTGAGTGTAGTGACACTTCCGGTGGCACGTCCGGTTTTCCACTGTCATGTGTCACTCGCTAGTGGCATGTGTAGTGACCTGTGTCACTCAGAGTGTCGCGGTGCATGTCACTGCAGTGACATCGACACCCGGCGAAGCTTATGACATTAATTAACACGAGCAAAACCATATTTAATCATTACGCGACTTTTAACCTAATTTATCGCGTCGCAAGTTAGTTTATTTGCTGAGCTACTCCACGATGTTTTAATTTAAACGCATTTATTTTATGTGTTCGTAGTCATACTTCCGTACGTAATATAGTCATTTGACAGTACATGTCAGTCAAATTTATTGTGGCATGCTTATGTATGGGAGGGGTTACACTTATCTGTTTTACTGTATATTGTTGCATCCTGGCAGTTCCTTTGTTCCCTACAATATGGACTTCTCTATGTTTTTAATTCATTCATTTATTTTATTATTTAACTTATTTTCATTTTAAGGTATTTTAAATAATATCCTTTAAAAAGTTATAATAAAATGCATGTTGAAAACTCATAACATATATGCATGTAAGATAACAGGTGTCATTTGCCTAATGATTTTTAAATATTAAAGCAAAGAGACTTAAAGATTAATGTGCTTATAACGTGCTTATACTGACACCTACTGGCACATGTCACAAGATCACTGACACTGGCATGTGTCACTGACATTACTGGCATGTGACTAAAAAGAGCCACTTGACAATAATGATGATTAGGGTTACACATAGGCTGTTAATATATTTGGGCCCAGGGGCCCACAAGTTATGTGTTAAAAGTGCGTTGCATACATAGTACCCCCACCCCTACTCACCTCAGGGGCAAGGAAAAAAAGTTCAGGCTCAGGAATTTTTTCCACTATCAGCCCTGAAACTGTGTATGGAAAGCATCGTCGATACACCGAGATATCGAATTGAACCGAATCGATGGCATAATAATCGCAACCAAACTGTGAGACCAGTGTAGGTTCACACCTCTTCCGGATTGAAACCAGAGTCTAGCCTTTGAGAAGCCCTGATGTATAAAGTCAATAATATGACCTAATACTGTGACTAATGGCTACTTATTCCAAGTTGCCATTAATGAGAAAGTACTTCAAAAAAATTTAATTAACTGTTAATTTACTCACCCCTTTTGCCAGCAAAAATATAGGTGACCTTTTTTCCACTATGATTTTAAAAGACAATTTTGTAAGCTAGAAGCAGCAAATCATGGCTACTTACTGGTGGTAACACTTTTTACTAGATTTATTTCTTGCTCACTAAGATTGTATGGTTGGTGCAATATAAGATTTAAGTTATGTGATTTTAAAGTGTATTTGTGTAAACAATCTGTTTTCTGTTTCCATGCTGTAGGCACTGATTGAGGAGTTCATCTGCGACAATGTTACACTTAGTCTTCCCAACAGCTTCAGACATTCAATTCAACTAGAGCTGATGCACAAGCTTCAACAAGGGTAAGACATGGCTTGTTCTTTTTGTGTGTATTTTTATATAAAAGTTGCATGTTTTTGAATTTTAGTCAGATAACTAGAGATAAAATATCAGTATGATATAGTTGTATAACAGGACTGCTGTGATTTTGACTGTAGCAAAATGCATAAGCACAGCTGTTTTGATATCCATATTGCACTTCTACAAGTGTAGTTGCTTTTGTACAAATTACAAAAGTGTGAGGGGAAAAAAAAACAAAATGATTACAGTGTCTCAAAGACTATTTGTGTGAGGAACTACTATGTACCATGGATTCAAATTTCTATTTGATATTGAAAACCTAATTTAATTAGAAAATGACGTTTTTAAAACTAGATAAGTAATCTTCATAGACAAACTTTATGATGGCTTGAGAGCCTAGTTTGGAAGTTTGAACTAGTTTTAAAGTTTAAACAATTGTAGTAGTTAAGTTTTTTATTAGAGTATGCAAAAAGGTACATAAATTGGGATCATACAAATACAAAGAAACATCAACAAAAATGACAAAAAAAAACAAATCCTTTATTTAATCATCATGATGCTGTCAGTCGTGCGACTGATATCGCGTTCATCATTGCTAAAGAGCATACATTCACTGAGATGAAACTAATATTGCAGCTCATAAAAAGACCATTATTGCTATTAAGATGACGTATGCAAAAAATAAGTTATATGTCTATATCATCTGTGCAATATCAGACACCACCTGTGAGAACAGCCCAGTTATTATTGTTAATTCAGTTTAGTGCTGGGCGATATGGCAAAAAAAAATTATCACGATAATTTTTTTCATATCAGTCGATATCGATATTTATCTCGATAACTGTAAAATCTTTATATCTATCAATTATATAAGATTTTCAGCATGCCAATGGCTTTGTGCAGCTGATTTAAAGGGCCATGAAACCCCCTCGTTTCAGCAGGGTGTTTTCACACCTCTACTTTGGAAAAAGTCAGAAAAGTGGGCGTGTACAGCTCTGTTTTGGGGGAGTGTCTGAGGAACTAAAGTGGGAGGGTGTGGGAGTGTCTATTTGGGCATGCGCGAGTTTCAGTCAAAATACTCACACACAGGAGAAAGTGATGGTGTTCAACCCATTTGGTCCCATTCGACATCTATAGTCGAATTATTTGCCAAATTATTAACTGGTTGACTTTAACTGCAGTTTGGCTGTTTCATTCAAGGAATTCATTCATGCCCCTCGCGACAAACGAGATATTTGATTCGAGGATCTGCTCTAAGCGTGTATTTTTCATGCAATGTTTGATACCCCACGGCGAATGAGAGAAAAAAACCTCAGCATTTTCCAGAAACTTAGATGCACACAGCAGGTAGCGTCAGAAAGCCGCTTGTGTTATTCCGGTCACAAAATGCGGTAAAAACCCTACACGAGGTTAAAGTTTGGTTGTGGTCCTAACATGTTTGCACTCGGTGAAATAATTAACTTAGTTCGATACGAACAAACTGAATAAACAAAGAGCACTGGTCGCTCACTTACCAAATCTGTAGAGACAGGACAATCCCCAGCAACTACTTAGAGCCGCGTCTTTATGAAGAGAATACTACAAGCGAATCCGATCTCAGAGTTTGCAGATGAGAACAGCTCTCAGGTAAACAATAATCCTCCTTAGACACGTAAGTTATTGTTGTTGAGCGTCGGGTACACAATCCACAATCCACACACAATCCACAATCCACACATGATCCAGATGAGCTCTCACAGAGAGAAAATGAAAACGAAACTTAACGGCAGCAAACTATAAAAGCAACACTTCACGCTTGTTTTGCCAACACAACGTGGCGTCTATGTCGTGTAAACACAATAATGAATATAAATGAAGTTGCACAATAGAGCGTGCTGATTGGTTTGTACCAAGCCTTACTCATGCATTAATGCATCGCACTGTAAGACGTAATAAGACTCACTCTGGCACAGATGCCCAGTCTGCACGCTGGAATACATGCTATTATGTCATGACCATGACGCAGCTTCAAAAATTCGTTTCAAACAGGAAGTACGAATTTGCTTGAAATAACGTAAAAACAACCAATTTACACTTTTTAGTGAAATATAGGTGTCCTAATAGTGTTTTTAGCAGTGTGGGACACATATACGACTGTCAACAGCTCAAAAATGTGTTTTGGGTTTTTCGTGACCCTTTAACACATTTAGTGAAATGTTTTAGCTGTCTGACAATATAAATAATAAAATAATAGACAAAAGAACAATCTTTATTCAGCATTTACTGTTCAAGTTTTCAACAACCAAAGACATTACCTACAAGTTATTGAATATTATTGTAAAAAAAAAAACGGTTTGGAACAATGTGAGTTAAAGGTCACATAATTTTCAGTTTTGGATGAACTCTCCTTTTAATGGGGAGTATGGTGAATTTAGAGTGAAATATACTTTAATGTATTCATCTATTGATTGTTGATAACGCTTTTATCG
This sequence comes from Danio rerio, assembly GCF_052040795.2. Classification (NCBI taxonomy): domain Eukaryota; kingdom Metazoa; phylum Chordata; class Actinopteri; order Cypriniformes; family Danionidae; genus Danio; species Danio rerio. The sequence continues at coordinate 19,188,400 of NC_141039.2, read as the reverse complement.
ATAGACCTTATCGATGACTAATTAAGCATGGACATGCAAAGGTTTAGTTATGCTTTGCGCTGTGAGACGCGTCCACACAGTACATCATCAAGTGTGTGCAGTTTACTTATGCTGTCACTCTCTTGACATCCCATATTGCGGGATGCATAAACACTTGTTATGCGCATATCTCCGATAGATCCGCATGTGTTTTAACTAAATTTGACTGACAGACTAGCACGAATAGGTCTATGCAGACTCTCAATTTACAAATCGCGCATCACAACGAAAACATGCGGGGAGCCAGCCGGAGAGCCTCTCCATTTACACAGCGTGCTTCTAAACTCCACCCAAGTTTATTCTTCCGAGGTAACCCAAGAAATCTATCAGTGCAGCGAAAAGACTGTCCAGTTCATGCTGCTCAGACCGCCCTTACTTAATGAATTAAAATGAAACCGTGAAAATAGTTTAATGAACTGTTTTGGCGCTAAAGCATATAGCGGGCTTGTGTTTAAGCCCTTCGCCTCAGATGTTATTTGTTCCTCTTGTTTATGCTGTAGATAACTGACCAACAAAATATACATCAAAATTAAGTTACACATTATACAAAACGAAATTTGTTACAACAAGATACATTTTCAAGGAAATATGTTTATATTTATTTAGTTCGTGTCACCCTTAAACAACTGCGGATGGATGATGCTTCGCTCCGTGGAAAAAAATGGATTTAATTAATGATCCAATGCTGTTGTAAACGTCTGTCATATATTTGCTGCATTTTTAATATGTCATTATTTTAAAGATTATGTCTTGAGCATCTGATTTTTCCTCTGTGATTATGTCCTTTAAATAAAGGCTGGTTCTTTTACCGTCAAAGAGGGACAATAGTGGTATTACAGATTTCAAAACAAATATCTTAATATTAAAAAAGGAAACATAAGCTTGACATCAAAAGATCCTATTATTGTCATAACAAATAAATGATGCAGCCTGTAGTTTACAGCAAGCATCAAGAGTTCATTGAGATGTGATTGAGATTGTGTCCTCTGTCATGTCTTGCGTCTGTCTTTTCGAGCATTTTTTCTCGTTAGGCACGGCTTATGAGTAAAGTAGCTCATGTAGTCTAGTGACGTTTCTTGTCAACAATGTCTGTGATTCTTACCTTTTTTACCTTATTTCTTTCTTACTCATTTAAGTGCAACTAACACTGTATGGCTGTAAACTTGTACGGCATGCGGCATCTGGAAGGGCATGAAGTGAAATGTTTGCGCAACGTTACGCATAGTGCGTATATATTATCGAGCAATTATCGAACTGTCATTTTCTTTTTTTCGAAAAATTTTATATAGTTATAATTATCGATATCGAATTATCGCCCAGCCCTAATTCAGTTCATCTTAATCTCGTCAAGCAGTGCGTGCAGGGCCGGTGAGCGCATGCTGTTTTTTGTTTATTTGTTAGTTGTGATTAGAGTGTTATATAATAAAATCTGTTAATATGAAACGTGTAGTAACGGTGCTCATAATTTTTGGTGGGTGCAACTAACTTTTGTCTGGTGCGCTTACATTTTTGAAGTTATGATCACCGGTGCTACCAAGAAAAAAAGGTTAATTTCGAGCCCTGTTAGACCTAAATCGGTAGTGGAAATTTCGAGTTTTAAGAAAATATTAAATGTAATAGAGCCCCGTTACATTATTTCTTCATAAGGCAGTTTCAGTCAGATAATTTCTGCTTTCAGATCCACTAAAATGGCAGGTGACAGTCAATTCAAGCAGATCTGTGCTGTCTGAAGAAAAGGTGGACACTCATCTTCCTGAAAAAAAAAAAAAGTAAAAATAGATCGAAACTGAGCTCCTTATGAAAACTAAATTGTTCTTTTCTTTTTATTTGTTTAACTACAACAATATTACATTTATTTTTTATAGTAAACTTTTTGGTTTTGAGTATAAAGAAGGATTTGTTTTATTTGCTGCTAAGCAGAAACCCCAGAAGTATAGCTCTATCACTGTTAATAGATGATTTTGTTAGGTTTAATACATAAAAAAAAATTTAAATCAGAGAAATCCTCTGGCTTTTTTCCTCTATTTTATTTTATTTTTTTGCTGTATCGAAAACATACCGAACCGTGACACCACTGTTTTCTGACTATAGACTAGTCAGAAAAACTATTCTCTTCAGTGCAGCCATCTTAACTAAGTAAACTAAAATTAAATAAATAACTGCAGTGTAGACAAGTGAAAGTTCTTCTTTAAAAACACCATAATATCCACATTCTCTGGTGAGAGGCTTGATCTCTGTGCAGACACAGACGCTCATTTTTGATTATCTGTTTCATTTAGATAGATAGGATACCGTTTAAATTAATGAAAAAATATACATATAATGAGTTTGTAAAGGGTTTTTCCATGACATATTCACCAATAAAATACATTGCAGTTGTGTCTAATACTAATGTTATGGTTGTAGCCGGCTATATGTTTGCCTCTCGATCTCTCTCTCTCTCCCGCTCACTCCATGCCAGTCATTTATGTAGGTCTGCCTTCATGACAGCTGATGCCTGTCATTTTTGTGGATCCGCCTTCATGACAGCTGATTGGTCCGGAAACCTATCTATTATCATTTGGCGACGTAGCGCGGGAATATCATTTGGCGACGTAGCACGGGAATATAAAAAGCATGTCAGGAAGAGCGGGAGAGATCGCTTTTTCCTTTGATCTCGTTTTCCGTGTATTTTTCTGACATGATTATGATTTTCGTTGTTTTTGCTTAACTTTTTTCTGGGCAAAATTTTTTTAGCATTACTTTTGCCCACTTTAAGAAATTTTGTGAGGTTTGTACATTTTTATTTCAATTGATTTGTATGTTATTTTTTGGCTCGGCTCCTTTTCGACAATATTGAGCTATATCTCCTCACTCTCACTCTCACTCTTCTCAGTGTAAGGTGGATAGGGAAGATGTCATACGATTTCCATTTTGCCAACACGTAAAAAATGTATTTTTAAAGACATAAGGTAAGAGGTGAAGGTCATCTTTGTATTTATTTATTTTATTCTACAGTTCAGAATAGGGAAGAATATGGCGCACCGCGCTGAAGACTTTTTTTCTTTTTATCAGTTTTTAACGAGATAAGGGTTTATTCATGAGTTAGAATTTTGTTATATTTCTTTCTTTTGTTTGGCTTCACTATCATCCCCTAGCTTGAGTTTAACAAATTTTTGTTTGATACTTTGTTTGAATTTGCTACTTTATTATATTATTTTTATTAATTTAAATATTTCTCTTTTTTTGTATGTATTTGGGGATTATTCTGGTTTCACTTTTGTGCATTAAATCACTTTTGTTGGCAGTTCTTTTGCTTACTTTCTCACATTGTGAAATTACCTCACTTTTTAAATGTTTTTCCTTATAAGTTTCGTGAAACAGTTAAGACAGATCTACGACACGAATTCCATTCCTGTAATCTACTGGAAAACCAAAATGTTCCCTCAAAGATGACTTAAATGTGTCTGGGGGATCTGCAATCTCAGTACTATGTAAAGCAGCCATCCTGCGTACAGTAGTAACGAGTGTGATGCTCACTCAAGTCATATGACATGCACTAAAAAGAATATAATATTTAGAACAAAAGCTCATCATTACTAAAACAATTTAACCACATGTGATAATAAAGATGTGTTTAAATTGGTTCAATTAGTTAGAGACAAGTGACGTCAACCTTAACAATGGGCAGCAGGGTTTTCGCGATACGTATTGTGGTTGGTATGTCTCGATATTTCTGTTCGGTTTTAATATCGTTACACCCCTAGTGGTTGCTAAGATGTTGCTAGGGAGTTCTGAGTGATTGCTAGGCGGTTGCTATGGTGTTGCTAGGGTGTTCTGAGCGGTTGAAAAGGCATTGCTAGAAAGTTGTTAGGGTGTTCTAAGTTGTTGCTAAGGCATTGCTAGGCAGTTGTTAGGGTGTTCTAAGTGATTGCTAAATCATTGTTAGCGTGTTCATTGGTTGCTAAGGCATTGCTATGCGGTTGCTAGTATGCGGTGCTTAATCTTGATTTGACCCCACACATGATCTTAATTTAGCTTTTTTACGATTCATCCAATTATATTTTTAAGGTCAGGAGAGAAGTTTAAAGGCAGTCGCACAAGTTGTCACAACAACATGGACATCTTCAAATGGTGTTAAAAGTGTCACATACTGTTTTTATAAGATATAATTCACCCAGAAATGTAATTTCTGTCTTCATGTGATGCGAATTCACACTTAAGCTGACAGCGAGCTGTTTGTTTACCACTGACAACGCGTGCGTGCACACCAATAATGCCTACTTTAGTAAACAGAACCTGCATATGCTGTGAATAACTGGTAGTAAAGTTGTAAATAATGTTCAGTTTGTTGTACAGAGCGATCGTTTAAGAGCTGCGCTTAAAGAATGATTTGCATGTGTGTTGTTTTCTCAGAGTGAAGGCAGACATGAGCCGCATGTCTGGTATTAAGCAGTGTGTAAGCGAGGCGCAACTCTGCGCTGGAGTTTAGAACGGGTTTGTTTTTGTCTAATGAAAAATCTATTTTAGTTTCTCAAAATAGCAACGTGCCAGCAGTGCGCCTCAGAACGTCTTCCTTTTTAGACCAGAACGCCTATGGGCACACATATATGAGTGCTAATGCATTTGCTATTTAAACAGCGTAGCGCAACGCCTCAAAACGACTCTTGCGCCAAGCTGAAACTAGCAAAAACTAGCCACGCCTTGCGCCACATTGCGCCGGGTTTATGATAGGGCCCATAGTGTTGTGCATGAAAATAAATGTTTAACAGTGTCAGTATAACTACCCTAGCTTATATAATGTTGAATATAATGCAAGAGGGAATCTGATAATGACAAATGTCTCATTTTACCAGTGAAAACAAATGGTGTAACAATGTTGTCAGTGACAAATGGCAAGCATGGCCCATGTCTCAAACATAACAATTCAACTTTATAATTATGAATAGTTGTATTCTGATGTCATCATTTTACTGTGAATTAACAAACAGGACATATTAAAAGTCTGTTGAAGTCCACCATAATGACTGTAACAAATGTAACATTTTTAGCAACAGCAGACCTACACATAGGCCTATTATTATTGTTGTTTTACCATACGTTTGAGAATTAACAATAATAATAGCCTACTCATATTAACCTTTATTTTACATCTACAGAATCGTTAGAAAATCGTGATCTTGATTTTAAAGCAAAAAAAAAAAAAAATGTGATTTACATTTCGGCCAGAATCTTGCTCCCCTAGTTGCTAAGGTGCTTTAGGTGGTTGTTAAGGTTTTGCTAGGCAGTTGCTAGGGTGTTCTAGTTGATTGCTAAGATGTTGCTATGCGGTTGCTAGGATGTTCTGAGTAGGGATGCTCATTTCGGTTAATTTTGCTAACCGACAACTGCCGCTCATTAATCGGTTATTAACGGTTAACTGGTCAGATTACTATTAATTTTATATTAAACAAATTGACGTGACTATTTTGTGTCCGACAAATTAAATATTGCATTTTAAAATACTGATTTATTTTTATATGCTAGCATATTAATAATAGAACATAAAAACAGAGCATCTTCACGCACCTGCATTGTTTAGCACAGAATTGCAGAATAAACTAAATAAAATGAATAAAATAAATAGGACTGCCCTAAATTATTTTCCACTTAAATAATTAATTTATATTACAAATCGAAAACACTGACTGATTATTTTTAATAACCGACATAGGCTGTTTTTTTCCCATCAAATGTTTTTTCTTCCGTCAAATAAAATAGCAGACTTCCTCAAATCACAAAACCTTTTTTACATTTTTAAAGAGCCCATATTATGGGTTTTTGAAAATTCCCCTCCATGTAGTATGTAACACAGCTCTAAGTGAAGTGAAGTATCCAGCTTAGGCTTAAATCTGTAAGAGTACAGTGTTTAAAACGGTTGATTCATTTAAAAAAAAAGAGTCGACTCATAGTGCTTCAAACGAGTCGCCTTGATACAGAGTCATTAGGTGTTTCGCCATGACGTACGAACGAAACCAAGTTATTCATGGGATATTTCAAACCTGCGGCCCCGCCCTTTGACGCAGAAACCCAGACACACACACACACACCCACAAACACAGGCACACAAACATGCCGGTCGATTGAAGTCACACTGCAGATGGATATTATATCGAGTCTCTACCCAAAGATGAAACCTCAGCATTATAACCAAGCAGTTGGAAACTATTGGAAACTTCTGCAAACTACATGCTACAAAGAATACTTCATCGGCGTTTGATAGAGGAAGGATCAGTAAAAAGTAACTTACTGCTGGACGTCAGGATGGGTTTCTTCCTCCATTTCTCAAGTGTAAGTACATGCGATTAAAGTTGTTGCCTCATTTACTCTAGCTTGCAAATGTATTTAGTTGTGATTTGTTACTTGTAACCGCGTGTACTGTATCAGGTTAACTGGCTATATTCTCTTATCGCGTGCAAAATGGGCGAGGGTAGTGTGTGTGTGCGCGTGCGTTGTCGTCCGGAGGTGTGTGTGTGTGCGCGCGCGCAAGGACGAGGGCAATGTGTGTGTGTGTGTGTGTTTGTGTGTGTGTGTTTGTGTGTGTCTGTGAAAAGAGCAGAGTGAAACAAGCTATGTGATCTCCTCGACAGTTTTTGGAGTTTTTGCTCAATAAAATAGTCAGTCGTCATTTTCAAGTCCATCAACTGTATTGACATTGACCCACTGGCAGCCAAAATCCACGCCTACACTATCGAGCGTGTATGAACTGTGATTACTTTTATATTGCTGATTAGCTGTTTGGCTTTTCACTCTGACTGAAGGCAGTCGACCAATCGCAGCAGGCTGTCAACGGTCCAATCAGCGCAGATTAGCTTCTAGCTAAGGAGGGGTTTGGGAACAAATGAATCACTGGACGATTCATACAGGAGTCGCTGGGATAATTTGGTAAAAATAAATGCAGATTATAAGACCATGAAAGTGTTTTTTGACCTTGCATGCATATTAGTCTGTTGTTGGAGACCCTTACAACCAAGATATGACCCTATTTCATGTATAATATGGGCTCTTTAATAGAAATTATTATTTTAAAGTATATGTCCTGATGTATGGTTTCCTTTCGCGGTTCAAGTGCGCGCGCTGCGTGATGAAAAGACAACAACAACGCGCGCATATGTATATATGTGTTGTTTAAATATGATATTGCATTAATTTGTAAATTTATAGAAATTTATGACGCAGATCCAGGTCAACATCAATGCTTTTTTTGGCATCAACATGTTTCATCAACATGTTTCAAACAGCAATATTCTTCTTCCATTTTGCTTCTTTGGCAAATGTGTCTGTAGGCACGGGTTATACGTTATCGTCCCACAAAGTTAAGTATGTCTTGCAGTAAAACAAGTGGCCGACCACAGCTAACATGCTTTTTTTTCATTCCAAAAACGCGAGGCGCACGTCACTGCCTTTATGTTGACAAGGAAAAAAGAGAAGAAGCGCGGTCCTCTTATGAAACGACTGAATCAGCTGGGTATCAATTGTGCAAAAGTGTTGCTGTATATGTTTTTACAAGTGTAATATTTATTACTATTGTGATATTCAAGATTTGTAACATTACATTCATACAGCTCTGGATAACTTAAAACAGCGATTAGACCTTCAGAGCAGCATTAATGCGTCCTGAAGTAAAGCGAAACGGCTATAAACTCCAGCAAGATAGAGTGATTATATACAGAGTCATACTTTATCTTTAAATAAAGTATAACTATAGAAACTGTGTTCATCTTAACTGAAAGCTTCTGCGTGTTTGCTGGCTTCACGCATCGCTCACCTGTCAGCCAGCACATAACCCCAAATGATTAAACAGATAGCGCACAGCACTATACGGTTACAGAAAAGTTTGCGCTGTTATAATCCACTTACCTTTTAATACGTTTTGATGCTTTTATAATCCGCTATTAAAAACAACAACAACAATAACTGAATGTTTTGAATGGGTAATGTAACCGTGGAGGGATGCATTTTGGTCCCCGCCATGGAAGAATGAATGTAGCGGAAACCATGCTCTTTTTAAGTTCTCTGTAGTTGTCTTGACAACACAAACTGCTGCTCTGGGATGATGCTTTTTTGGGTATAGTTTATAAAACTATAAAATGAAACTCAGTTTTGTGTGGGGTTATCATATGGGAAAAATTGCAAAAGATGCCCCTCTTAATGCGAAGGCGCATTCAATCGGCCCCTTATGCAGTCAAACAAAAAATATATAAAATAATAATTTTAATCGTTTAACTGATAGCATTAATCGGTCACAAACGCACCGTTTCGGTTAACGGTTAATCGATTATTTTGAGCATCCCTAGTTCTGAGTGATAAGTGGTTTATCTGCTTTACAAATGGATTGGGAAAAACTGCAGGTAAAAAACATGTTTCATTACCTCTAATGAGTGTTTATGTTTTTATATGATGTGGTAAAATGAAAAAAATATATATATAAAATCCTATGTAGAGCTTTATTATTGATCAGCATTGTCAGTGCTTTAATAACTGATTAGTTCTTTGCATCCTGGGCAGTAGCAACAGCATTGAAAGGGCGTGAAAGCAGTAAAAAAATCTACACTATTATTATTTAACACTATTACACACACACATATATATATATATATATATATATATATATATATATATATATATATATATATATATATATATATATATATATATATATATATATATATTTTTTTTTTTATTATTAAATAGCACAAGTTCACTTTTTAAGTATAGGCTGTAATAATTAAGTTTTTTTTACATATAGTCTAGTATAGCATTACTTTGCATACATTTGTATAGTTTATAAAACTATAAAATGAAACTCAGTTTTGTGTGGGGTTATCATATGGGAAAAAATTATTAAAGTCAATCAGGATTTGTTTGCTTCGTAGATTAGGCTATGTAGGCTATTTTTTAAAAATATCTTTAATGGACTATGAGTAACTGTAATTCTTCAAAATAATAATAGGATGGTTATTTGTTGATTGTACTAAATCATCAAAACATTATCTCTTGATTGAATTTATGACGGTGCTGTGCCGGAGCGCACTCGGAGCGAGAGCAAACCCAGACACTCTGACTAATGACCATTTCCAAAGCAGAGCACATTTTAGAAAGTTTTGCTTTTTTGGCTATTCTCCACTTGTGCAAATAAACGGAGGTGTTTATGACCCGGATCCAGTACAGAGGCATTACCATCAGTGCTGGTTACTTGATTTCTGGACTTGATAAATTGTGTGATTCAATGTAACAGCTTCTCCATAATCCTTGACAGACTGAAGCCAAGCAGCCTTGAGAGTGATGAGTGCGGATTTACTTACAGCCAATCTCTAGGTGCATTCAGACTTAAGTCTGATATGGAAAACAATCTCCTGAGGACACGTTAGGTAAATTTTTAAAGAAAGCAGTGTGCTTTATAACCTCATTTACATCACCCTGGCTAAGGTGTTTCACTTTCTTAACAATAAAATGAAAACATGATATAAAGAACTGCCTATTTTCATTCTGATTTTAGCAACTTAACAGTCACCAAAATGTTGAGGCATCGTGTAGCTACATATTTATGAGCGTCATCTTCACTGTATGCATATCTACAACAAAACAGAGCCTATACCAATACTGCCTCCTTTAATTTTCATTGAAAATACGAAACATACTCTGTCTCTTTTGCTGAATATCAGTTTAATAATCAAAAATAGCCATTAAAAAAGTATAACGTACAATGGGTTTACGCATTGTACGAAATAAATACAAGCAGTCAATGTGCAGAATCGGTGTAGGTGGTTACATTAATTAATATATTAACTTATCTCTGTGCTCACCCAAAACACGTGACCTGAGAACAAGTAATAGATACAAAAGGCCAAAGGTGGGGAATATGTCTTTAGATATGGACAACAAGATGAATTAAATATCACGTTTAACAACTATAGTGAGATTAGATCCAGCGGTAGATCCTTGATAACCAGTTCGATGTGCACAGCTCTCACTCACATTTGTATAATACTTTTCATCTTTATGATCTCCTTTTCTCTCTCTCATTCAGTACAAATAGGCTGTCAAATAACCTACAGTATCTGAATATTTTTTTTACGTGTAACTGAAACGATTTAAAAACAAACCTATTCAAAATATAAACAATGAGGATTCACTTGGCTGTTAAACAATGCAAAATGACTGAATGAGATGTTTATTTTCCTTCTCGCTGAGCCAGCCATTCCTCTGTAGAGATATTGTATAACAGCCTGTTGTAATTTGTTTTAAATGTTGTTTATAGCATTTATTGCGTACACATTTCATACACTTTTATAAGCTGACTTTTATTTTTAGCTGATTTCTGTTTTTAGTGTTGTAAGAATCAGCTCTTTAGTTTAAATCACATTATTTGAAGCTTACACTTAACCTACTCATTTGTCCAACAGATAGAATGGTCGGTGTAAAGCAAATCTGTTTTATGTTATTACGTGGCTAACAATAACAACATAAAACAGTATCTAATTATTTAATGAGCAAGAAAGCAGTATCTGAAGCTGAGGCATTAACTTATAAAGCACACAACACACCAACACAGATGTCAAAAACGAAACACAAGTTTACTGCTACTCCATAACACAATGTACTAATCTACATAAAACAAACAAACGCATATGCACAAAGGCAGTTTGAGGAGAGTTATAATGGAGCGGATTCAACTTCTAGTATTTGCTAAGTTCTTAGCATTGCAACCTGAGAGAAACCATAAAAGCAGAGAATTTCACTACGCTTTGCTAAAATATAATTCACACCAGTTTCAGCAATGGATGGAAATCTTGTTTGTGCTACTTGCGTTTTGACGGACTTTTGTTTTTCTTGACCTGTCCAAAGTGAAATCCCGGCAAAACTGATTGATCAGCGTAGCAACTCCAATGACGTGCTGGAATTCCCTTGTTGGTGAAGAGGGATTTCCTTACTTTCAGGGAAGCTTGGAGTCAGTTGCTAGGGGAAACAGATGTTGGACGAGACAGCTTTGTAGGTGAAGTCCTTCCTAGTAGGACAGGGTTTCAGAGTTTTGATGAGTTGACCCGATGGCTTGTTGTTGAAGCAGTTGCACAAGCAGATCGGGGGTCGAGCCGGCAGCAAGTGAAGGTCGCGGTTTGGTCAGTAATGTAACGAGGCTTTCGGTGAGGCGATGTAACGGCCACAGCAAGAAAAGAGCATTGTCCAGTCAGCGAAGACTGTGACAACTGGCAAAGATGACTGGCAAAGATGACCGGCAAAAGACGACAAAGAAATTTCCTTGTTCAATTTTTTATAGGCTTTGGGTATAGGTCGGGCCTACACAGTGATTGTCCAATCAGAGAATCTGTGGGGTTGGATCACACCCCCATTCCCTCCTCTAGGAGGCTGGGCTAGCACATCATGTGAGGATCATGTTACCAATTTGATTGACAGTTTTAAAAAATAAAGCATTATAAAATAGACACTTTTTATAGTGTGATTTCTTCAAATAAACCAATGCATTTGAAACTTTTCTTTTAATCAATACCAAACATGAAATATTTTACAAACATTCTGTAGATTTCATTCACCACCAATGTCTATAACTCAATAACTGTTTATAACAGTTACATTAAGCACATGGAACATGTACACACTAAAACCTACAAAAACGTAGAAAAAGCATACATTAACAATAAGTAAACACAATTTAACTGAATGTCCGCTTAAATTTTGAAGCTTTTTGATCGGTTCCTTTGTCTGCCTGAGGAATGTGTGTCACAGACGTGGTTCGCAGGTGCAAACCAAAAGGGCTTGCTGAGCAATCTCAAAAAACATTTTAGGGTGTTTTTGAATGTTGAGCCTCCTTTTATTGTTTTAAGATGTAGAGTTAATTACCGAGCATTTGTGATCGGGACTGGCAAGTCATCCTGTGGACAACCTTTTGCTGGGTGCCTGTGGATTGATTAAAAAATGAAATCAAAGCTTAGACATTGTGCTGGATCGTTTTTTATTTAATTACCCTAATTAAACAAAGATAAACCAGGATCCTGTCTTCTCTATATTTCTTAGCTAGAGTTTAGTTAAGGGTCGTCTTTATAATATTTTGCTAAAGGAATTAATTAAATTCATACTTTACCACACAGAGTAACTTGATGGGTTCTAGAAAATTAAGTCAATGTCCACTCCAGTGATAATAAGTTATAAAAATACACTGTTATTAATAAAATAAAATCCAGTGAAAAGTTGAACAAACAAAATACAAATAACAAAAACAAAAATTCCTTACTTTATCCTCCTTTGAGAATAAAGGGCAACCGACCTCAGTATAGAGAAGTCAGAAAGTGCTAGGGCTTGCATAGACTAGTCAAGGGATCAACTACTTCAACTACTAGTCGGCGCTCTCAGAAACAATCGACTTCTCGAGCGTGCATATACCATAAATGACATCAATGACAGCTTCCCATTCAAAACATTCAGCTTTTTTTTTATAGCTGGTTATAATCGCATTAAAACGTATTAAAAGGTAAGTCAGTTATAACATCGTAAACTTTTCTGTGTGTGCGTAACTCGTGTTACTTTTTTCACTAATAAAATACTCAATGCAAATACACAACTTAGCTTGTGTATCAATTTAATTGAATACACACCACTCTACTTCACTTTTTTAAAATATACAACAACATTTAGAGCAGGTAGGTCTTCCTGGAGATCTACCTTCCTGCAGAATTCAGCTCCAACCCTGATTAAACAACTTAAAAAAGTTATTAGGATCTGAAGGAGCACTAGGTAATTGAAGACGGATGTGTTTGATCAAGGTTCCAACTAATTTCTGCAGGAAGGTAGATCTCCAGGAACAGGGTTAGGCACCCATGATTTAGAGCATACAATCCTCAATATTTATGCTTGTTAACATTAATGCACAGTAATCCAACATTAACTGTATTTTCTTTATATGAAAGATGTTTTAAATGTATTGTTCTTAGTTAATGTAAGTAAAAACATTTACATTTATGAATACAACCTTGATATATAGTGTTACCATTTAAAATTTGGGATAATAATAAGCTATAATAAGCTGTCTGTATAAACACACACACGCATAAGCACCAACCAAGTGACACACACACACACACACACATACACACAGACAGCATCACGCTCTCTCTCATTCACAAACACCACACACACACACAAAGACAGCACAAAGCTCTCTCTCTCTCATTCGTGCACACACATAGACAGCAACAAACAAGCTAAATTCACACACATACACACATACATACATACACGTGCTCGCTCGCTCGGGAGTTGGGAGCGATATTATTAGACCGCCGGCTCTCGTCCAAAATTACACCAGTTACCGACCGTTGCCGTGCTTTATTTGGAAATGTATTCCCGCGCCACAAGAAATCTGGTCAGGTCCCGTGGCTGACCTCTAGTTGCAGACCTCTAGTTCAGACCTCTTTGACCGTTATTATAGCCTATAACTTAAATCATATTACAACAATAATAGCAATTTGTTATTCTGAAATTACTAGTATCATAAAAATCTCACATCTATGTTAATGCTGTTATTGCCAGGGTTCCTATCGTGATGGCTCATAATTGTAAATGTAAGACTATTTATCTAGAAGGGTTAGACAGTATTCAAGGTTTTTGCACAAGAGGTTTCTAGGTCCAATAAGCAAGACCTCCAATAACCAAGACAAGTTTAGTTTGAATATAGTAATAAGAAGTTTTTAGTCCTCCAATTTTTAATATCAGCTATACAATTTGTTATTTTTGTAAATTTGTGCAAATTTTCAGGTTAAGAGGAGGTACATAGAGTTGTGTATCATTGGCATAAAACTGTAAACTACTGTTATTTAATGATATTGCCAAGGGGTACATATGTAATGTAAAAAATGGACCAAGAACTGAGCCTTATGGTTACCCCACAAATTGCTTTTATTGGTATGACACCTTCATTAACTGACACAAATAAATAAATTGATTAGCGAGTTCTTAATCATTGTCCTCACGGCCCCCCGCTATGCTTATTTTGTATGTTTTTTTTTTTTTTTTAATCGCTTCTGAGGTTTATTTTGCTTTGAACCTAACTGCTCTGCATTGTAGACATCACAGAATATTCTGCTCTGATTGCAGTTTGAAAGCATGTTCAGTACAATTGGAATCTTGGGCATTATGTGACTTTTATGGTAATCAAATGATTATGGTAATAAACCCTTCACATTGCTGTAATAATTAAAATGTTGCAAACAGTTTGAAGTAAACGTCAAAGTTTAGCAAATTTCCCATTTGCAGGGGTAGAAAGCAGTAAACACTTTGTAGGAAAATTGTTGATTTCTTTTTGGAGTTCTCTTCTAATGAGCTGGTCATCTAAATCAGTTGTGTAAAGCAGAAACATGCAAATAAGAAGCAGTGAGGTGGCCGTGAGGACCAGGATTGAGAACTGCTGGCATAAGCAACAAATTGTGTTATATTTATTGAATAGTCAAATATGCTCTGGAAAAATCTAAAAAAAATAAAAAAATAAAAAAAGGCAAAAATGGCTATTTTGGTCACAAAAGTTGCAGACCCTTGGTCTAGGTGCTATGGCCAAAAAGCGGCACCAGCTCTGTGACAGTTGGAATATCTAACTAATATTTGACCAAGTCTCTAGGCCAGTGGTTGCCAACCCAACAATTGCGATGCCACAGATATGCAGTACTTCATATATCTATGTAAAGCTGGGCGATATGGCAAAAAATTATCACAATTTTTTTCATATCAGTCGATATCGATATTCATCACGATAAACATACAATCTTTAGATCTATCAATTTTACAAGATTTTCAGTATGCCAGTCGCTTTTTGCAGCTGATTTAACACATATAGTGAAATGTTTTAGCTGTCTGACAATATAAATAATAAAATAATAAACAAAAGAACAATCTTAATTCAGCATTTACTGTTATAATTGTTCAACATCAGAAAAAAAATAATAACCCCTGTTTGGAACAATTAAAGGAGAGTTAATGGTCACAAAACTGTCAGTTTTCACATTTTAGTACAGTCAGGATACCTGAGTAAACAACAACAACAATTAAATAAATACCTCCAATATAGACTAATAAAAAATATATATATATATATATATTATCTTTAGTGTAGCCATCTTAACTAAGTAAACTAAAAATAAATAAATAACTGCAGTGTAGACTAGAAAAAGATAAACAGGCTTGTCCTCTCTAAGGACATTTCGAATATTTAATTAAGTGAAGTTCTTCTTCCAGAACAGCACAATGTCCACATTCTCAGGTGAGAGGCTTAATCTCTGTGCAGAGACAGACATAATGCTCATTTTTGATTAAGGATTCATTTAGATAGATAGGTTTCCGTTTAAATTAATGAAAAATATATACATATACTGTGTTTGTAAAGTGCTTTTACATGACATATTCACGAGTAAAATACATTGCAGTTTTGTCTGAAACTTATGGTTGTAGCCGTAAAGGTTGTATTTTTGCCTCCCGTTAGTGATGCGTAAATGGTGGTTATATCTGCGGGCACTGCGGATAAACTGCAGGTCGGGTATAATTAGCTAATTGCAGGTGGGTTGCGGGTGTATAGCGGGACATGGCAGTGGATCAGTGTAAAAGCAGAGATTGGCTTTTGCAGAATGGGAAGAAATGACACATTGAAGGAATAATGAAGGAAGTGCAAGAGCAGCCTACTGTTCAAAGTTTCAGTTGGAGGAGTCAGAGAAAAATCTGCCGTTGTCCTGGGAGAAACAAGATCGCTTATTTCCACGACTGCAGTGCTTTGCGAGGAGAATCATTCCTACAACACGCAGTGTAAGCAAGCGCTCATTAACTGCAGTCTGCAGCTGACCGCGTTTCGGAGGTGAGGCAGAGATGGAACAGCCGCATGGTGATATGAAAAGCAGAGAGCACGCTTTTTCCTTTGATCTCGTTTTTGGTGTAGCTTGCTGACATGATTATGATTTTCATTGTTTTTGCTTAACTTTCATTTGGGTAAAATTATTTTGCCCACTTTGAGAAATTTTTTGCGTTTTGTTAAATTTTATTTAGATTGATTTGTATGTTATTTTGTTGGCTCTGCTCTTTACCGACAATACTGAGCTATCCTAAATCTCAAGTTCACTCTTTTCTCAGAGTAAGGTGGATAGGGAAGATGTCGACCGACTTACATTTTGCAAACACGTAGAAAATGTATTGTTAAAGACATCAGGTAAGAGGTGAACGTCGGGAAGAATGCGGCGCACTGCGCTGAAGGACTTTTTTTTTCTTTTCATTAGTTTTTAGCGAGGTAAGGGGTTATTCATGAATTAGAATTGTTTTGTTATATTTCTTTCTTCTGTTTAGCTTCACTATCGTCCCCTTACTCCAGTTTAACAATTTTTTGTTTGATAGTTTGAATTAACTACTTTATTATATTATTTTTTATTAGTGTAAATGTTGTAGTGTAAATATCCTTAATGCAGCCTGTAGAGCAAGGTTCAAGTGTTCATTGAGATGTGATTGAGATTGTGTTGTCTGTCATATCTTTCATCTCTTTTTGGGGGTTTTTTTCTCGTAAAGGACACTTTCGAAAATGATGACATGAGACTAGCTGCCCTGGTTTTCCAGCACTTTTTTAGGTCTGTAATTTCTTAGCATCTTCATAAGGGTGGGGTTGTTTTAAATGATGAAACAGGCTTGTGGTGTTGCCTGCTTTTGATGACATGAGTTGTCTTGCGCAATGTGCAGCGCACGTTGCTGTTTTGTGTCTGATTGCAAAAAACCAAGTAGCTCAAGACTGAGGTCAAGTGACGTTTCTTTTCAACAATGTCTGTGACTCTTACCTTTTTACCCTTTTTTTTCTTTTTCCTTTAAGTACAAGTAACACTGTATGGCTGTAAACTTGTATGGCGAGCTGCATCCGGAAGGGCAGGCTGCAAAATGCTTGCGCAATGTTACGCATAATGTGTAAATAATATTATCGAGCAATTATCGAACTGTCATTATCATTTTATCGTTATTAAAAATTTTATATCGTGATAATTATCGATATCGAATTATCGCCCAGCCCTATATCTATATGCAGCACTTCATACGTCTATATGCGGCACTTCATATGACATCACGTACCCAACAAGGTGCGAGCCTTAAAGTAATAAGAGGCTGATCACATATTGTGTCTTTTGCATGCTGAAGTTCATTTTTTCAAATGGAGAAATGGCTCGCATACTCAAATAGGGTAGGCACGAGCCTACAGCATGCAGCAAGTTGAAAACATTAAACCGCGAAAACGCAAAGCCCATATGCAGCATGCAAAGCTCTTACTGCTGACAGAAAACAGCTTCAAAAATACACCTCTCACCTCCAATTACACATTCAGTTTAATCAGGCTTTGATCACACAATAACAATTAGCTCCAGTTGCAACTTCAGTAACTAGGGATCTTGGGCTAAAAAAGGTTGGTTACCATCGCTCTAGATCAGGAATCACCAAACTTGTTCCTGGAGATCAGGTGTCCTGCAGATTTTAGCTCCAACCCTAATCAAACACACCTAACCAAGCTAATCAAGGTCTTACAAGGTATACTGTACTTGAAACACCCAGGCAGGTGTTTTGAGGTAAGTTGAAGCTAAACCCTGCAGGGCACTGGACATCCAGGAATGAGATTGGTGACCCCTGCTCTAAGTTTTTAAAATTTTTAGAGGACCGGACCAATAGTCAACAAAGTTTAGACAATAAAATGCAGAGCACACAATTATGTCACTATTTAATAAACATTCATAAAAAAACAATAAAAATGATTAAGTTTACACAATGAGTGCATGTATTTTAAAGACCAGCATCACAAAATATGTCAACTTCATATGAAAAAGGAATAAATGCCACAGGGATTGATTGTTTCACCCTAGTTCATTCATTTATTCGTCCGTTCATTCACTTATTTATAAGATTGTGTTGGTTTTGAGGAAGTGCACTAAGGTTAGGTTGAATGTCTGAGGTGGATAAACGAAGTTGTACAGCAGGGCTATTCAATTAGTTTGTCATGGGGCTCAGTTCATGAAAAGCATCCCAAATGAGGCGCCTTAGAGATAAGGCTTGCAATATGAGTGATGACACAACAGCATATAAGAGCCCATATATTGTATTTTTGCTCCTTAAGACACCCACAATGTATTTTTCTACATTAAAGTGTTAATATATTGTATTTTGAAACTACATAATATCAATGCAACAAAAATTTGGCGTTGTGAGGCCTTTATGATTAGGTATCCAAATGTTTTCGGCTGCTTGCGCCACTCACTGAATGTCAGGTGGCTCAAGCCTTGCTCAGCCTTCAACTGCAGCTCGTGCTGTATTAAAAAGATGCATGACACTTCGTATAATGGCCTTTTTTTTTTTTTTTTGACTAAACTAAATATATTTTTGATACCTTGGTCGCGCTATTTGGGAGAATCTCAACAAATTTAATAGCCCTGTTGTACAGCATGCAAATGATTATCACTGAGAGAGGTTCGGTATCCAGATTTGTTTAATCATTTGTCAGAGGTAATTAGCCTATCGGTATTATGTTGTATAGTCCATAAAAAGTGTGAAGCTGCCTGGTTGGTTCTTGTCGCATGACTTTGACATGATATTCTGAAATGTTGAAATGTTTTCAATTCACTGCACCTGGAAAACGTGAGGATGTCATATTGCGTATGCATCTCTTCCTATTTTCCAGTCTCCATTTAAAATAATTAACTGGCTTGTGCAAAAGACGTAAAATGTGAATGGCCCTTATGTTGACTCCCAATATCAAACCTTTGCATTGCACAGCATCATTTGTGGTTGAATTTAAATTTAATCAAGTACTTTACGTAGGCCAGTAAAAGATGTCCACAAGATAGGATGTAAAATGCCCAGCTCTGCTCTTGACCCTAAGTTTGGGGCTGGTCATTCAGTTTTTTGGCATAAGGAAAATAATAAAATCCTCGCAAATAATAATAGGTTTTCAGCATTACATGCTTGAACCCCTAATAAAGCTTCTTCTACTTTGCAATATACTTTTTGTTTTAACAATTTGTAAATCACTATTTACATCAATTTAATTCAAAAGCCAAAATCACATGTAATGCATTATGTACATAGAGCTTGTATGCAATCTAAAACATTCCCTTAATACTTGCTTTTGTTACAGGGACAGTGCTCTGGAGGAAGTGTGTAATAAACTGTGTGTGTGTAATGCAGTAAGAGATGCACTAGAAGGTGGCATCCTCAGTGTGTCTTTTCATCAGCTGCTTCTCAAACCCAGTAAAAATATCATTAGTTTTCTTCTTGAGGTATTGTATACATTGTATACTTATTAAACCAATGCATTTATCTAAGTAAATTTTCTTTTAATCTCAGCACTGTATCTTTTGTGTCTCCAGGTATGTACAAGGTCATTGGAAAAGGAAAACCTGCCTGAGTTGAGCAAGAGTAAAATGGCTCTTTTCATCAAGTGAGCATCCTTACACGTATTCAAGAACTATTTTTATGTAACCAGTAGGTTTTTTTGGTGCCTTTTTTTTCTTCCCTTCATTTTAGCGTAAATAAAAACAGCAGTCATGTTCAGATCAAAACTTAAACGATCTAAGAATTTGGCTCTATCACATACACTATGATCACAAATACTCTGTGAAATATAACAGGGTTTTCTTTTTTTTTGTCTTATGCCTTTAAGAAAAAAGTAAAACTTGAAGTTAACTTAGAGCAAAGACAATGTAAAACTGTTAATTGAAATTTTGTCAGAACAATATATATAACAACAAATTTTCACATAAAAATACAAACAATGCAAACATACAAACAATGCCATATTGTTTGGTTAAAAATGCCATAGAATGTATTGACAGCTTTCAAAAAAATTTATTTGACCATCTACATAGAACAGGCGTGTCATAGAACAGGCAATCAGTTTTGTGGCGGCCCGCGAGGCTTTTTATAAATATCAATACAATCTGGCCCGCTTTACAAAAATGAACGTAATTCAATAAATAACCACCGGGTGTCGCTATTACATGCATTCAATTAAACAGCAGTTCTTGTTATGATCTATCTATCTATCTATCTATCTATCTATCTATCTATCTATCTATCTATCTATCTATCTATCTATCTACACACAGTTGAAGTCTGAATTATTAGCCGCTCTTTGATTTATTTCTTCTTTTTTAAATATTTCCCAAATGATGTTTAACAGAGCAAGGACATGTTTACCGTATGTCTGATAATATTTTTTCTTTAGGAGAAAGACTTTTTGTTTTATTTCGGCTTGAATAAAAAGCGGTTTAAATTTTTTTATGAACCATTTTAAGGTCAAAATTATTAGCCCCTTAAGTCTTCAGAACAAACCATTGTTATAAAATAACTTGCCTAATTACCTTAACTTAACTAGTTAACTTGATTAACCTAGGTAAGCCTTTAAATGTTACTTTAAGCTGTATAGAAGTGTCTTAAAAATATCTTGTCAAATATTATTTACTGTCATCATGGCAAAGATAAAATAAATCAGTTATTAGAAATGAGTTAATAAAACTAATATGTTTAGAAATGTGTGGAAAAAAATCTTCTCTCCGTTAAACAGAAATTGGGGAAAAAATAAACGGGGGCTAACAATTTAGGGGGGCTAACAATTCTGACTTCAACTGTATTTATATATATATATATATATATATATATATATATATATATATATATATATATATATATATATATATATATATATATATATACGTGTCTGTGTGATGTATGTAAAATTTGGCCCGCGACAACGTTTGTTTTTTTGCATCTGGCCCTCTGCCCAAAAAGTTTGGACACCCCTGACATAGAAGATAAGTGCAAAACAAAATCTGTTTTACTAGCCAAATTGGAATCCTGAAATTTGGCCCTAGGATGAAAAGTTGTTTTAACCTGATTTGGAAGAGTCAGTAATATTAATGTGCTCTGCTCATGCTGCTATTTGGCTCATGGTTTTGATGCTTGCATGGTGTTTTGCATTCTAAGATACATGTAAAAATGGATCATGCTTCATTTTCCAAATCATATTTGAACAAACTCAGTAAATGAATTGCGAAATGACAGTAGTTTCAACTAAAGTAATGAGGAGAGGCTCACAGTAAGAGTGAGTGAGCTATCTGTAGTAGGGTTGGGTACTGAAACTCGGTGCCACTGTAGCACCAATACCTTTGGAACCGGTATGCACCGGATAAAATCAGCCTATGAATTTCGGTGCCTAATTCCGGTGCTCCAACAAGAAAATAAAGCAGGTCGCGCACCGGAAGCGCCGCTCGGCGACGCGCAACGCCATGTGTTTTAGAATCTGCAAGTCAGCGGCTGTCCGTGGCGTAATGACACAACTCATGACTGTTCATACTTCTGCCATGCCACAGAGCGCCATCTGAATAGTTTCATTTTAAAATAGCATGCGAATGTGCCCGTCTGGTGTGTAGGCTACTATCAACTGTGCGCTACGTATCGCGTTCATCTAATTTGCTTAACTAAGCATTCTACAGTATGGCTATATTTTACAAGCAAGGGTTCTGACACACCAACATGCAGCAGATGTTGGTGCAGAGAAACATTTATAGTCTGGTGACGCAATGACGTTGATGTATCTGTGATATAACTTGTAACTGGTAATCATGAATGTAACATCCATAAAGCAGCTCATGTAAACACTTGAATCATATTATTGTCTTTATTGTCAGAGTAAGGCAAATCATTAGATCACTGATGTCCATGTAAAAGTAGTCACAAACCTCAAACCCAGAAAAAAGGTGCTTCTTGATTTTGATGACAGCCTTTCCACAGGTTAGTAGTAAGCTAATGTAATGTTAATAGCATTATGCAAATCTTACATTTATAACAAACAAATGATCAAAATAAATATATTAATCCAATTCAAATATATAAAATATGAATTAATGTTTACTTTAAACTTATTATAAATATATATTTATATGGTTCAATTATAATGATAGTGATATCTATATAATGATATATATATATTTTTTATTTTTTTTATTGTATTTTTTTTTTTGATTAATTTTGTGGCTAAAAGGTATCGGTTCAGGCACCGTTTTGGCAGCGGTACCATTTTAAAAGTATCGATTTAGCACCGGTATCGAAAAAAAAATTGATATCCAACCCTAATCTGTAGGCAACAAAGACTTTTCTTCCATTACTGCTCCTGAGTTACATGTTGTGAATAAAATATAGACTAAATTATAATTATATGCAACAGAAGGGACTGACAGAGATGTACTTTGATTTGTATTTTGTGCATTTAATGTATCTGAAAATACAGGCAGGAATTAGTATCAACCTCCATATAAAATAAAAATTAAAACCACAGTAATTGTTGAGTGATATGATACAATGCATATATGTGCATATACATATGCCGCCAGGGGGCACAAAGGGACAGGATTTGAACGGCCTATACATTAGCTGTAAATACTCTGCAACTTGTAAATAAAGGTAAACAATGAAACAAAGCATTATAATTCCTTCATTCCAGATAATCTTAAAAAAAGACAACTAGGCTACATTATTAAAAGATATTCATTATGACATCGATAGGATCAAACTTGTAATTTCTTTTTATTAAGATATTTTCCTTGAAATCTAAATGAATATTTTCCTGGCAATGTTGCTATTAAACACTTCACCTGAGCATGCTGCCAGCAGCTGTGAAGCAGTGAAGTATTGATTAAATCCTTATTTTCCAAGGAGCGGAACAGTTGGACAGGCACAAACAAAATAATAACTATTATATTTTTCTTGGAAAAAATATATTTTTGAAACAATTTTCGTTTGCTATTATTTGTATAATCTAATGTATTTTTTTTTTGGTCAGTTAACCACTAAATTAAAAAAGAATAACAAATAACCTTTGAGGGGAAGTGCTTCAAAACAATTCTGCTATATGCTTCAGCACCAAAATACGAGTTGCCATGAGATTGTGTTGGTTTGTTAAATAAAATAATAATCTAGCCTAAATCAAATTAAAGTGAAATATTCACAGTTTTAAAGAAGCCTATATTAACTGTTTATTAGAAATTTGAATAAGAAGCCAGGCTTTTATAATGTATTAGAACAAACTCTGTTGGAAGGATGAGAGCAGTGGCACATGCAGCTATACGGCTGTACGCATTGTGCGTACTCACCATGAGAGCCCAGGGCTTAAAGTATTACGGCACCATGCCGGATCTCTCTTATGTATAGGCTAATGAATGTCTGTGCGTACTACAAGAGAGTATCCAAGAGAGTGATAGTAAAGAATGAGGAGGCTCATTCTCGCACTGTAGATGCTCTGTTTAACTCTTTGCTCTCTAGTGAAGCATTCAGTTTTTCCACTTACAAAGTCCGTCATTTAAATAGCAAATGCGCAACACAACATATTCTTAAAGGGAATGGGAGATGACACTTTAGTTGGTTTATTCTCAAAACACCTACAACTCATTAAGAGAATAAGTTCAACCCTGTTAGACCATGCGCCATGGCACAAGACGGCCCTTAAAGGGGTGGTCCACAATGTAATTTTAAGGATTGGTTGTGTTTATAAGATGAAAAGCAATGTGTGCTCATGTTTCACTTAAAGAAAATTGTGTTAGTTTTTCATATATCTCACTTTGATTATACACAGCTACTCAGCTAACATAAAAACGACTGTCATATTTCCTAGTTCCTCTGAAAGGCCTGCCCTTAAGTGACTCCGATTGGTCAAAGTCATAATTTGCTGCTATTCGCGGATCGGCTCCACGTCCCACCCTTAAAAGCACGCGCTTTTCTGGTGTGTAAACATGCAGTCAACGTCCTGCCTGCTCTAAAATAAAATCTGACAAGTGTGTGTAACGAGTGAAAATGGGGTGTGGCTCCTTTAAGAGTTTGCAATTGTGTGTGCGGTGTTAATGTTTGTCTGCCTCTGTGTGTGTGAATGTGTGAACTTTCTGTAACAAGCGCATGTGTGCGGGACTTTCTTTTTCTCTGATGCTCGGGTTAAGTTATTTTCTGTAATATATCGCGATCGAAGATTAAAGCACAAGATGTGGGATGCTACCTGTTGAGCCTTGATTTATTATTCTGCTGCGACCATGAGTCAGGTAAGCTAACCTGTTTTTTTTTTTTAAACTCTATGCGTTACACAATTGCTTTCACGTGTATCCGGAATAAGCAGGTGTAAGTAAAATGAATCATCTACATATCTTTTGCAACTTCATTATCTGAGATGTGAAAGGCATGGAAAAGCTGCCTGAAGACAATCAGTGCAGTCCCGTGCGCATACACATAAGAGACACGAACGTGCTGGTGGAGTGTGTGTATGTTTACAGCAGTTTGACTGATTAATATGAATTTGTAGCTAAATCGTTTGCCGCAAAGCAGCATTTCACATTGTTTACATCGTTGCTACAGCATATCGTTAACGCTAGACACTGTACATGTCAGGATCAATTTTAACAAATAAAAACACTTACTGATTGTAGAGCACAGCTTCCGCTGAGGAGATTTTAGCCAAATCCAGCACTGAACTGGGAGAGATTCTAGAGCTGTTTTGTCAAATCATGTTTGCTGTGTATTTTATAATTCTCTGGAACATAATTATTATTGAACAGTAAGCAATTCTGTCTTTGTGTCGTGTCCTTTGGAAGCCCAAATACAGAAACAGACAAAGCTCTGTGGAAACAGCCGTGTTTAGACTGATTTTTAGCTTCATCTCTGTTACAGTGCCTCTGGCCATGGCCCTTACCTGCATGTGCAGTTTGGATGTGAAGTAACAAACTTTTGTGATCTCACAGGGGGTGGAAGTATTTTTTGTTGTCCCCAAAGTTTGTTCATTGTAGGCTTTGCTAAACTAACTCTGTAAAAACCAAGGTCTCCCTTTGCATTGAACTTCAAAAAAAAATCAATCAGAGTCTTTTCTCCCATTTCCTTTAAGAGTCAATTGCATCGCGCCATAGCGCATTTGCTATTTACATGGCGGACTTTGTAAGTGGAAAAACTGAATGCTTTACTAGAGAAAAAACAGTTAAACAGAGCATCTACAGCGCGAGAATGACAGATGAGCCTACTCATTATTTGCTTTCACTTTCACTCTCATGGATAGGGAAACTTCTTAAATGCACAGACATCCATTAGCCTATAAATAATTAATTTCGTTTAAGTGCAAAGATTTGTTTCAAAACTATTTTTTAATTCAGTTCTTATCTTCAGCACATGATTAAATGAACAATAATAAAGAAGTGTGTTCAATATATATCTTATATCTAAGCACACATGCTGTGCCCCATATGGTCTAAAACCTGACAGGTGGGCAAATCTAAGCTTGTTTTTAATAAAACAAATATAAATATGCATATAATAAATAATACAGCTAATAATAAAAACATTATACAAAAGCAAGTTTCCATGAATAAACTGAAAAAGCCCCCCCATATGAAGGCATATGGTTTTTATATTTATAGGCTAAAAAATAATGTTTTGTAATAATTTTATATATATATATATATATATATATATATATATATATATATATATATATATATATATATATATATATATATATCCTTATTTTATCCTATATATCCTTAATATTTTAATCCTTTTTCATATGTAATTATATTTGCATATTGCTGTACATCCTGCCTGTATTAAGCAATGTGTAAGCGAGGTGCACAACTAACGCGTTCTGGTCTGTGAACAGTCTGTATTATAGTTTCTCAAAATAGCAAACAACATCGATTTGAGGTAGCCTGTTATTTTAATTTGATGGAAGAAAAAAAAACATAATTGGACGAAAAGCAGACCCTCAACCTTCTGGTCCAAATTTCTTTAAAAGAAAGAGTTTGCAGGACTTTGCTTATAACCCAGAAAAAAAGTCATAATGGCCTTGACTTCTAATCTTTAGCACTTGTTATTGTTTAGAACAGGGGTTTTCAAACTGTGGGTCGCGACCCACTAGTGGGTCGCACCGTGAACAAAGGTGGGTCTCGCAATGTCACATAACTGCAGCTATATTTACGTCGCGTTCAATCAAACCAGTATGATAATGAGCGAACGACTCTTCAGACAATTCGGTTTTTCAAATGAATCGTTTAGGTTAAAATACATGAAATGAAATGGTCTGAATCAGCATTCATTGATATTCCTGACACATACAGTGATGGATGGAAATAACTCAAAAACGGAAAAGTGCTTTGTTTTTTTTTGCTCCGTCCTGCGTGTTTTATTTTAAACACAACTAATTTACTCTTAAATGAGCAAAAACAGTTACTAAAGTAGTCGAATGCTTCATTATAGATCTGTGCATTCTTACAAGAACAAAACACAATGAGAGATTAATTTGCTGTTCTTCACTAAGTAACTATAGTAAATTTAATCAATATGTAAATACAATTAAAAGTGAAATAGATTTTATTTACTTTCTGTATGGACCATTGATTTTTATAGGCTAAACCTTTTATTTTATTGTCAGTATTTTCTAATGTTTCTATGTATTCTATCATTTGAAGCTATTTGTTGTCCCATATTTTTTACATTGCTAATCAATAAATAGCTATAGTGCTATCTGTTAGTTTTAACGTCAGCTAATGTTATGGGAGGGCATAGATGTTATGGAAAATAGTAATAGTAATGTAACTGCCCCATCATTCATTCCTCAAGCAAATGTGTAAATATTAGATCTATTCAGCAATAACCCTAATTGATTTGGAATATTTATCTGACATTTTCCCAGCTTGTAATAGTTGATCAAAAAGCTATTTAGTTACTTATGACTATACACTAGCAGTGGAATTTACTGCGATGTGACAGGGCGCCACCTGAAATCTTGCCTAGGGTGCCAACCTGGTTAGGGCTGGGCCTGTGACCGAGTCAGATTTATTTGTTTTGAACTGTCACGTGTCTACGTCAGTAGCGTGCAGCACTCAGGAACGCAGCCGCAAAGTGTTGGATAAAATGGAAAAGTTTTTAAAACGAAAGGCATCGCAGACTTTTGATACGTCTTTATATCAAACTAAATCTAAAAAGGAGCCACACAGTAATATGATCAGTACTACCTTAATCTTAGTTTTACTGCCGGCAGAGGTCCAGAGGGTGTGGATGTCCTGCAATGTCTTTTATGCTTAGAAAAGCTTGCAAGTGGTAGCATGAAACCCTTAAGACTTAAACGACACCTGACAACAAACAATTCTGAATATGTCAACAAAGGTTGATCATATTTTCTTCTAAAAAAAAGAAGAGTATCTTTGTCAACAAAAAAATTATCCCAGTTACCGTCAGCATCCCACAAAAGGCTCTTTGAGCCTCGTTTTGTGCATATAAAATCGCAAAATCCAAAAAGCCACATACCATATATTTTTGACTGCTTTGAATGGATACATTTTTTACCCATTTTTCCATTAAAATATTATCCATTCAAATTTCCATTTTAAATATTAAGTTTCCATTAAAATATTATGGTGGGTCTTGAGATTATACAGTTTACCAGTTGTTTAAGCTATTTTTATAATTGTCGTCAATATTTGAAGTAAGTCCTTCTGTGCATTTTTTTGTCTCTTTTAATCACTAGACAAAAGTTAGGCTACCTCACATATGGGCCTCAAGTCATCTCTGACAGCCCCCTGCTTAGCAGTCTTTATCATAACCTTCCAGATTTTTCCATCAGACGAGGCTACAGTTGGCCACTCACTGCACTTTGCTTACCCATTTTTTATCAGAATTGCATCTCCTTATTAAATATTATCTCTCTCTTCAGTCCATTTCCTTCTGGATTGCAAGAGGGACAAGTACTCCTGCTTCCATCACTTCCAGAATGAATCTGCTAACATCTGAACTTGACGCCACTGACTTTTGTGCAAGTATCCTAACTCAAAGTTTCCTGGTGGAGTTGGGGCAACGCTTGCTTTCTGGGTTAAGTGTATTGTCGGTGAGAATACCTGAGGCATACTTGCATCTGTTGATATTGGGGTTAAAGGTCGGGAATTCATAATGGCCACGACTTCTGCCATTAAGGTTGTTAAGACCTCATGTGTAAGTCTTCCAGAATATGTCTGGGTATCCCGATCATTCTTTCCCACACACACCCCATATGAGAGGAGTGTGGAGCATTGAATGTCCAAGAGCAGCTTTGATTCCAAGTGAACTGCTCTACTACTCGAGCAACTGAATATGATAGCCCATCACTTGTTCTCAGTGCTGTGGCCTCTTGTTTTGCATGCCACCACAGTGAAAGGTCCAAAAACATCAAGACCTGTGTAAGTGAATGGTCCAAAAACATCAAGACCTGTGTGAGTGAAAGGTGGCTACAGAAAGCCGGTCTAGGGGCAAAGCCGACATCTGGCTCTCCATTTAACTCTCAGCTTGTTGCATATGACACATTTGTGGATGATATTTGAATTGCGTCTTTTGGAGTCGACAATCCACAATTCTGCACTATGTATAGCGCCCTCCATAAAATGGTGACCTTGGTGAGCTGTTTGATCATGATAATGCTGAAATAAAAGATCAGTCAAATGATGTCTGGGATGAAGTATCAAGAGATGCTTCTCTGGATCTGAGATGTCAACATTGAATGTGACCCCGAATCTTAACAGACCTTCTTTGTCCACAATGGGGTCAAGTCTTAGAAGTGTGTTACATTTTTAGACTTTACCATACTTGGTTAGACTCTCAAACTCTTCTAAGAACACTTCTCGCTGTACAGTTTTAATCATAGTCGACTTCGCTTGTAAGGTCTCAACATCTGAGGTCTCAACACCTGAGGTCTCAACACCTGAGGTCTGAGGCATTGGTACACCAATGCCACTTTCGACAAAGACTGTTAGGTGAAGATTGTGAGAAGGGTTTTGTGATGTTATTAGGAGTTGTGACAGCTCTCACCAAAGACCTCCATCTCGAGAAACTTTGAAATCTGCTTGAGTCTAGGGACTGCTCAGTAATGCCCGTTTTCGGGACTTTGACTTGAGAGCGAATTTCAACATCCTTTTCTACTTGGACAAACCCCACATGAGGCTGTCCATTTAAGTCCATTACTCTGAGATATGCTACCACGGCAATAGCTAAAGTTGAAGCATCTGCGAAATGCACAGCTTAAAAAGTGGAACTCTGCACACTGAGGTTGAAAATTAAGCTCGGGGTATTTGCAATCGGTCAAGCTCTGCTAAAGATGAAATCCAGGCCTTCCATGGAACTTCCTTTCCTGATGGAAGAATGGTGACTCAATCCTGCGGGATTGTAATAAAGTTCCCTTACTAAAACTTTGTCTTGCATAGTGATTGGACAGCCAAACCCGTGAGGATCATATAAACTATTGAAGGTGGAAAGGATGTCTCTTCGGTTGAAGGGTTTGCATTCTTGAGAAGCTTTAAACATAAAGCAATCTGTCTTGAGGATCCAACTTGTACCAAGGCTGCTTTGGAGAGATTGTATCTTCACCGAAATCTAGGTCTTTGAGATGTTCGGCTCTTTCACTTGAAGGAAATGCTTCCATCACTAAAGCACTGTTGGAGGTGCTTTAAGAGATCAGTGGCTTCTCTTTCAGTTGGAACAGACGTGATACCATTGTCTACATAGAAGTTGCGCAACACAACATTCTTAGCATCTGTTCTGCACTTCCACTGCTTGTCTCGGGGCAAATATTGCAACTGCTGGAGACGAATTATTGCCAAAGATGTGTACAGTCATTCTGTAATCAATTATCTCTTTTTCTGGACAGTCTTCTTTGTGCCAAAAAAGCGAAGATAGTTTCGATAAAGCTCTTATACTTTAAAGCAATAGAACATTTGTTCTATTACTGCAATCACTGCTATTTTCCCCCTACAAAAGCACAACATCATACCCAAAAAGTGTTGTTGAGGTCTGGACCACTCAGAAAAACATCATTTAGGCAAACTCCCCTGAACTGGGCACTTTAATCAAAAACCACCCTTATTTTTTTGCTTTGCAGGGGTGGTAAACACCAAAAAGCTGCAAATACAATTCCTCCTCCGAATGTACGAGTGGAGCCATTTCTTTTTCTTTATGCTCGATCACCTTCTGCATGAAGTCTAAGAAATGCGTTTTCATTTTTGGTTTCTTTAGAAGAGTGCATTGTACAAAGCTTAGCCTCTGCATTGCTTGCTCTCTACTATTTGGGAGCTGAATCCTTGGGGAGCGGAATGGAAGTGACGTTACCCAGTGTGTATCCTCGTCAAGGTACACCTCTTTATCAATCATGTCTAGAAAGACTGTTGTCCTCCACAGATAGAGGGCGTCGTCTGGAGATCTGAAGAACACCTCATATTGACTCATTGAATAGTTCTCATTAAATTTGAGAGAACATGGGGGGTTGAGAATGTATGACAAAAGAGGTGATTCAGCTTTTTATATGACGTTAATGTGCACGAAGTAAAGGATGAAGTTCATCTATTGAGAAGTACGTTAGTCTTGTAAGCGTTCACACTAGATTGACGATTAATGCCATCAAGGCAAACTTCTCCCACTATCACCCAGCCCAGGTCTAAGCGCTGTGTATATGGTGTGTTGTGGGGTCCATTTCGTTGTTCACACACTTTGTGCACACTAAGAACATCTCGTCCTAAGAGGAGAAGGATAGGAGCGTTAGGATTGAAAGGTGAGATTTTATCTGACATCACAGTGAAGTAAAAAAAATGCACAGCTACTTCAGGCGTAAGGATTTTAGATCTATCTTCTGGTAAGCCGTCGCATTCCATCAAGGGTAGAAGAGAAACTACCGTTTTTCCATCAAGTGATTCAGCAGAGAATCCATTTGCTTTTCTCCCCACCATAGACACTATGCCTGAACATGTCTTCAGTGTGTAAGGGGAAAATGTAATAGATCTTCACCAAAGATCTATTACTCAGCTCATCTAGTACAGCATACATGCCTTTGGCCTTTTTACACTGATTAGAGGGATGAGCTTTCATGAGAACATGATTTGGGCTTATTAACATCTCAGCAAATCTCTACGCACTTGTTGGTGACTTAAGCTGTGTCATCACCAGTTTTTTTTTTTTTTTCTTTTATCTGTTCTGTCTTTGACTCAGGCGCCTTAATAGACCATTGTGCAGGTCCAGGATGCAGTCTCTCACAACATGCTTGGTGAAACTGCAACATTTAAAACAAATGGACTTTTTCTTCAGGTGTGCTTTTCATTCATCCAAATGTTTGCTTTTGTGTGTGTTCGACACATATGAAGTGGATAAGGCTTATTGTGCACAGTGCAAACCTTGTTTGGTAATGCATTTTTTTTTCCAGGGTTCCTAGCCATTATTTCAGTTTTTTGACAAAGACAGAAGCTCTGTTACTCATCCTGGAAGCCCTGTCAGATTTTGAGCTTCTCAAAATAGACAGTTGAAGCAAATGCAAAACTAGCATCATTTCTGGTTTTTGCTTGTCGACAAACAATCTCAACAACGAACTTAAAAGAAGGAAAATATACTTTATGGTTTTCTTTATACCTGGAAACATGTATAATCCATTTGTCTTGAAGACCGAACCGTTTTTTTTTCAACAATGGGGTTTACTCCTCATGCTATTTTGAGGTAAGCTAGTCCAGGCAAATCTCCTCCATACTAGTTAGATTGAGTTCACTGGTTAAAGCTTGAAAAGATGTTTTTCACACCCTGTAATTTTCAGGTCAGTCACAAACCAAACAAACAATTTCTTATTTCAGCAGATATGTAGTGAAGTCATTGACGTGTGGCGCTGACAGAGAGCCCCCAGCAGGTTCTTGTGAGAGGGGATCTGATTCACACTGTGTTATTACTGGATAGATTTGATGCCTCACCTCATCATCTCCACCATATGGATCAATCTTTACTTTCGAAAGAGAGCACTGGTGGCTGTGTTTAACTGTGTGTGCTTGCTTCATAGAAACTATCTCCGATTAAGACTACTCTTGTACTCTAGCCTTCACCATAACATTGTGTCACATACTGAGAATTCTCACTTAGGCATTAACCTAATTTGTCTACTGTCACTAGAGCTTATGCTACGAAAGCTTCTTGGGACAGTTTTATGATGGATTCATGTTTTAGGAACAAATGTGAATGCAAAAACACCCATGAATGTGCATTGTTACAGAACAAAGCAAAAAAAAAAAGATGCCTGTAGGTCCTGTTCACCATTTTTAATTTATCTTTTTGACTTCATAACTGTATTCCATATAAAATCTTCCCTTTGTTGATTGTAGAAAAATTTGATACCTTTTACTTTAGTGTTTTTGACTGTTTTTCAGACATTTTAGATTTTTGTCTTGTTTTTATTTGTAGGACTGTTTGTGATCAGTTGGGGGATGTTTCTCTGGCCTTCATGGTGTCATCTCATAAACTATTCAAGGAACTTCTTCAAGAAGAAGAGAAGAAAATCCTGATGGAGCAAATGAGAAAAAGCTCAGATGTCATAAACCTCAGTTCCAAACCACTGCCATCATTTTATGATATACCTGGTATATCCCGAAGTAGCCTGATGGGTTAATAAAAAAATATCTAAATTGTATAATCTGTACTGGTTGTGATGTGCTCTTTTTGTTTTGTTTTTAACAGCATCTGCCAGTGTGAACATCAGTCAGCTTGAACAGCAACTCATTCTGTCATTAGATGCTAGGCATATTCGACAAATACTTATTGAGCTGCACGGGATGGCAGAACGACCATTCTGGATGGTTAACACTAAGGTAAAGTAACGGTGCAGTAAAAGCTTTAATGCTTTTTGTTTCTCATTTTAAAATGTGTAATTGTGTTGATAAAATCTAGTCTTGTGTCCTTTATTTGTGTAAATTGCATAACAGACTCAAGAGTATTTCATATACTTTGTTTTGCAGCTAATTAAGTACATTGTGTCAGTCTTTGACTGATTTTGCAGTATCAGTTGTAGGGCTGCTCGATACATCGTTTCAGCATCGAAATCGCAATGTACGCATTCGCGATAGTTACATCGCAGGAGTTGCGTTGTAAAGCAAAAATAAATTATATATAAATATATTATGGGTGGAGCCGAACCCGAATACAGTATTCGGATAAGCACGAATAGCGTGTTTTTACCAATACTTATTTTGAAAAATAGAGTGAAAAACACTTTACTGCATTACTATTTTTGTTAAATAAATTTTTGTATCTGAACAGGGTTCCAGAGGCAGTTTATAAACTTGTAGCGTACTTAAAGCGGAGTTTGATTGGTATATTATTCCTTTACGCTGCATTATTGAAGTCTGCAATCTGTTGCTCTGTTTATGTAAGTTAGCTCTGTTGGCGCGGTAATTAAGACAATAGACTGTTGACAGTAACATTAACGTTCTGTTCTAAAGGCTAAAACGATGTTTGTGTAGTTGTGTCGAATTGTATGCGCTTATAGGAGTTTTATGGTATATGGTAAAAATATTGCAATGTCAATTTTTTCCAATATCGTGCAGCCCTAATCAGTTGTGACCAATTTCTACATTTTTTCGAAAATAAGGATTTATACACCATTGAAGTGCTGTCTAACAACCCTATCTGCCTTCTAAATGATTTTGAGCTGTTGAGCTTTACATTTAAAATGTAAAAACATTTGCGTTCCAGTTGCCAGAAATGATTTTCTAAATAAGGTTTCTAAAAAAAATCCAAAATGTAGTTAAAAAGAAAAACACAAATAATGTAAGAAAAGTTGTCACAGAAAAAGAGTGTGAATGACAAAAATGGCAGCTAGAACCTCATAATTTCCCTATTGATGTTTAGTTATTAATATTTTAAATTTTTTGTTGCTCACTTTAGTTTGCAATTGTGTGCGTGCGTGCGTGTGGATGCAGCAATACCATTTTTTTTTTTTTTTTTTTTTTTTAACCGAGGACCAATTTTTTTTTCCCTTTACGTTCTACTTTAAAATTTAATCTGTGACTCAACCAACTGCAAACCAACAAATACCAGTAGGGGTGGAATGGTAGAAAAAAATTATCAGATTGATTCATATCACAGTTTTGTGGTCACGGTTTTCAGTTTAATTCAGTTTTCATTATAAAAATCCCCTGTTGTAACAATTCGAAACCCCGTACATCAGCATAAAATGCATATCTTTATAAGCTATCATTTACAGTAATAAAATTTGTCTCAAGGCCATGTGATCAAAAATTAAAAATTAAAGAAAGAGGCAGCTTGATCTTGTTAATTGACTAATTATTATAATTAAAGGCATACATATGGTTAACTTCAGATGAAATGTATTTTTGCCTGCTGTCTTCCACCAATGTGTACTTTCACTTTAGACACTTCTGACACTTAAGCCGACTGTTATATTCGGATTCTAACTTTGTTAAATGCATTCAACCTGTATTGCAGTGCAAGAATGTGTATATTAAAAATACTGCATTGATGGATGTTAAACTTAATTTCAGCATTCATTTTGAAAAGACAACATCAGGAAAGACCATCTTTCTGTAACTGCTTGACTCGTCTAAGTCCACGTTTTTTCCGGCAAATGATAACTTGGATTAAATTTTGCATCTTATGAACCCACCAATCTATACTGCAAACTAAATGCAAACAATAAAAGGACTTCCTTCGCTACAGATTATGGTGGAGAATGGTGGCATCGTTTTAAAAAAAAATTTCTGTGAAGTAAACTTTTCATTTTATTGAGTTTTTGCACGCATGAGTGACCAAACGCACAAGCAGCTGGGTCTCTCTTCACAGCTGGGAGTACACATATCTTCCAGCCTTTATTCACAACCATTCTGTAACCTACTGTAAGTGTTAGTCTAACTAACTGGTTTTTGTAATATTTAAAACTGTTTTCCAAAGACAGCATGTCCCGCAACTTTTAAATATTATTGCACCTGTCGGAACAGTGATTTCCGTTCTAGATAGTTTCGAAGACCTCCAAATTTATCTGTTAAAGTCCTTTTTATTAATTTAGCTAGAGTGAAACTAGGCTCGCCCATTTCTCATATTTCTAGACTATATTCTCCCATGATTTTAAACAGTTAGATTAGCTACCTAACGTTTAAACCATTTTGTTTGCTGCCGAGCTAAATTAACTTCAGAACTGCTGGCTAGTTACTGAATTAATGTAGTTTGGAGTTGCAAGCTTGTCTGTGAACCGCTTTCTGACGAAAAGAATCAATTATAAATGTGTTTTAAATGCTCCTTATTTGATAGGGATGAGCGTTCCCATTTTCAGTTTAAATACCGCAAGTCTATTCTTTTTCACTGTAGTTTCGGGAGACCTCTATTTTTTTTGTTTCTTTGTCACATCTGTCACATCGCTAAATGTAATCATTCTGTCAGATATCATGCATTACTGTAATGTGATAGAGTTTTGAATGAATTTCTGAATGAAATCACTAGTTCAGCATCAGACACAGGAGAGCAAATCCATCCAAAGCTCCACAAGTCCCAAACCATGCAAGCCAGTGGAAACAGCGGCGAGGAACAAACTTTGCCATTTGGTGAAAGTGA
Source organism: Danio rerio (assembly GCF_052040795.2). NCBI lineage: Eukaryota > Metazoa > Chordata > Actinopteri > Cypriniformes > Danionidae > Danio > Danio rerio. The sequence continues at coordinate 19,152,925 of NC_141039.2, read as the reverse complement.
AGGAAAGTGAAGAAAAAAAAAACATCAAGAGAAACCAGGCTCAGTTGGGCACAACCTTTTCTCCTATATCTTGTGCAGAGCTGCAGTATAGGCAGCGGAGGCTGGAGAACACTGGACTGCAGGTGGGAGAGGTCACCGGCTTGTGTACAGGCTGGCCCTTCAGGATTAATGTGAAAACTCGTCTGTCACTGCGGTCTTACAGGATTCGGTGTCATGCTCTACACTCCTCCATGACCACCACAGCAGCTGCTCAGAATACGGCTTGATCCAGGATTATGGAAACACTGGGAATAATATAAAAAGATTAACATAAGCAGCTGGAGGACACCTGATACCTTGGCCTTTGTAACTTACGGCAAGGCATCAGCAATACTGTGCTCCAAGGGATGCTTACCATCAATCTTGGTCTATTACCCTGTCAGGATTCCAAACTTGTGCCCACATTCACAATCTCACTTTATGGGCCTAGAGTGGCATAGGAATCTTCAGGCAAAACCCAATTTTTAATCGAGCCAGGTGGTCGGTAACTTCATTGAGTGTTACGTATTGTGCTAAAGGCCCATACGGTTTGAGAGTTTGTGCCTGGTTGCAGTGTGGGCAAGTAATCTGGTTGTGCCTGTAATGGGCACTCAGGAAAGTCTAGATAGTCCATTTTGATTTTCAACTGGATGCCCTTAACTCAACACCAACCTCAAGTAACATGTTAACCCTAGTCTGAACCCAACCCACTGAGGACTAAAGAACCTTTATCCTAGAACCATAGCTTTATTTATTCTCTTACTCTTCCCCTTTTTAATGCATTTCTTTTTACACTTGTTCATTTGGGTGTTATTTTTTTTACTTAATGTTTATTTTTATTTATTTTATTTTTAACTTTGATCTACTCAGAGACCACTCTACTGAGAACCACCAAGGTAATCTAAATTGATTGATAACCTGCACAGCCTAACGCATGACTAAACCTTGAGGCCATTATGTAGGCATCAGCCATTGTTTAGTTAACCTGCACATTTTCATCCGAGGCACTAATTTAAAAAATTAGGTATTTTGATGAGGCATTTTGATGAAGCCAGAGATGAACTGAGTGCAGGGCAGCAAGAAGCTGAAACACATCAGAGACTAAGTTAAGAGACAGAAGCTCCGCTCAAGCTCAATGAACCTGCAGAGGGCCTATGCAGAAACCCAAGCCATAACCCAACACAGAGACTTCTAAAAGATGAACTTGACAAGGTTTGCATGGAGCTGTCACAACCCTACAATCTCAGAGATGACTTGAAAGAGGAAGAGGAAACCAAGACTTTACAGCCCAGAGAGGAAGGGAAAGTCCATTTCTACTACCCCAGCCAGCATCCCAGAATGCCCATCAGCAGCATAGAGCAAAGACTCTTTCCAAAGAGTACTCAAAGACAGACACAGCCTGTCAACAAAGGACCTTAACAAGTTGGCTAGAAACATTCCAACTTTCATTCCGAACCCCACTGCAGGCAACAATGTGCATACCTACTTACAAGACATTGACTTTCACCTACAAACGATGGATGGCACCACCATGCGTGACAAGTTATATCTGCTGATAATCACTTCTAGCCATGAAGTAAGAAGTTTCCTGGACCGGCAGTCCAACACCATGGAGGGAGATTACCAGCAGATGTGACAGGCTATGATTAAAAAGTTCATTGAGCCAGAGTCAGAACAAGGGCAAATTGCAGCTATAGATCTCAAGCAGAACAATCAAGAGACTGCACAAACATGTTAAAGTCAGTTACGCCAGGCCTATTTTGGAGCACGAAATGAGCCAGGAATGGAGAAAGACTTTAATTTTTAAACTCTGTTTCTGTGAAACTCAGGCCACCATGGCACAATAGCCATGTACAACGCACTGAAACAAGTGGCGTACTGGCCCAGCATATGTCAAGACATGTCTAATGTGCTGCCAGCTTCAACCATCTAAGCCGATTCACAAAGCACCACTGCAACACAGAGGAACCACCTTTCCTTTATCAGACATCTAGATGGATCGGACAAAACTTTTCCACATCCCACAAAGAGTAAAAAATTTTTTCTCTCAAATTTTTATGCCAGTCCACCAAGTGGGTTGAGTGTCTCCCAGCACCTGATGACACAGCCCAGACCACGGCATATCTTCTGATGATGAAGAGTTATCTTAGACTGCAGCACCGACTCCACGACCAACTGCTCAAAACCAACCAACTTTTAAATATGGTCATCACAACCAGATTAAGAGACATTTGGCTTCAGACCAGGAGGAGACACTACAACTTCTGTCAAAGGAAAACGTTCAACCAAGCACAGCCCTCACTGACACACCAATTACTCTCTCCCCTTTTCCCCCTCTCTTTGCCTTTTTTTACACAGGATGCTGATACACAGGATGTAGCCAAAACCTTGTATACCTCAAAACCAGAGGTCCACTGCAACCATACAACTCCACTCATACATCACTTATTTCTGGACAAGCACACTGCTGCCTTCCCCTGAGCTTTTTACAGGGTTCCCACATGTCCTTAAAAAGTCTTAAAATGTCTTAAATTAAAATCCGGGAAATTAAGGTCTTAAATTCTCTTAAAATTAAAGTGGCTGTAGGTATTAAATTTTTAGCCGGTGTGCTTAATGACGATAGGGAAGCACAGTGATGTATTAAACATCTAATAGTTGATTAATTTATTATGTGTAAAACAGGAGAGTAATGACAGTCTCTGTGATTTATTAGCTTATTACAGGAGGTCGGGTATAGAGGTCTGCACCTGCGTGCTGTGATTACACAGTTGTTGATGTGAGGTTCAATATGCAAAGATGAGAAAGTGTAAACATAACAACATGGCAAAGAGGCAATGTGTAAATTCTGCAAAAAGACCTTTTTGTTAGGGACCATCGGGCTCAAAGTCGTTAAGTCGCACATGAAAGGAGGAAAGCAGCACCAGGACGTTGCAGCAGCTAACTTAGTCATAGCAGGTCCAGGTTAATCCCTGCATTGTTTGCAGCTCGACCTAACAATGCTACTAGTTCAGACAAGAGCTGAAGATCTTTGTTGGGTTTGGACTTTATTTCTATCATTTTAGACGGGGTCCAAACAATCCTACCCAAAACATGCTAAATTAGCCAGATCAGTAGTGCATCCCGGCCAGTAGCAGCAGCAGTGAAAGGGGTGCTCAGTGAACGCAGGACTGCACTAAAGCCGTTTACAGTGGATTCAATAATGTTCCCCCACAAAAACACATAGCCTAATCTTAATGAGTAAAGAATTTTAAATTATAACTAAATATTAATAAAATCATAATGTAGTCAGAGTATACAGGCTAATGCTGGCATTATTCTTTTATTATTCAGCTTCACCATCGCTTTATTGTGAAGAGAAGAGGCAAAACAAATCCCACAGAGCCTTTATCTTAATTTCGTTAGTGCCAAATACCTGTCATCATTTATCTTTTAATTAATTTGCTAAGAAACACAAATTTTTACTGTTGCGTTAGCCAATTTAAAGGCTAAGTGTATGTAGCCAGGCTTATTTAGAGTGCTGAAATGTTAAGATATTACAGAGGACTTATTTTATTTTTTTTGTTCCAACTTCCAAGTGGCCTATAGCCAATGTTATGAATAAGTAATGTTAAACCATATAAACGACTTATTCATGAAAATAGACAAAAGAGCTGTGTGCATGTGCACATTTGGATAATGTCGGGCTATAAACGGGTTCGTGCTTTTAAAAAGCTGTTAATCAATAAGTACTTGTCGGGCTCTGGCTATATCAGGCCTACCTTTTATAGCCTGATAACAGCTCTAGTTCAGACGCCCCCTCACAGTCAGCTACATGTATAACAGTTTCATTTCACCACCAGAAACCTAAAAGGCAGGTACTGTGGGTTATCCATACTGTGACAAGTCACAATTTATTTAAATCTAATGACAACATTAAAATGAGTAGCCTATTCCAAAAAAAATTAACATTTTTGGGTCCTAAATTATATTTGTTGAGGTCTTAAAAAGCATTAAATTTTACTTTTAAAATGGTGCAAGAACCCTATTTCAAGAACAAAGTTGAACTGTTATGGAGAGTAACGCATAGTAACACACCAATAAACTGCTTCGAAGACTGCTTGCATATTGTGTATTTTGCATATGCAAGTATATTTTAAATGGAGATGCGTGACTTGTGCACACAAAAAAAGGAATGACATGTATATGCTGTGTCAATCGGCTGTACTGCACCTGCGCTTAGTGAGTGGCTTTGAGGAGGCACAGGCACAAGAGAAAGATGCACACACACAATGCAGGTATCCAATGCACTCTTGTGCTTCTGAATGCCTGTTTTCATTTATTCGTATTTTTTATGTTGCATCTCCTGCAGTCGGCCAAATTGCTTGAATCCTTTGACATGTTACATATTCACATGTCAATTATCTGTTAACATATTGGTATACGTTAACACGCTATTTACATGTTTTTGTCCAGGGAGAGAAATGAAGTGCAGAGATTATTAGTTAACACATAAATTGCTTAACAAGTGTTAACAGGTAAATTTCGCTTTAACTTTTACCAACTTTTTTACCAACACATTTATGTAAATGCGTAACAATGTGTAAAAGCATTTGTTGCAGATGTTTTGGCACCAACAGCTCATATATCATTGCACAGCCAAATAAGGCACCTAACCCTAGTTATCATTCAGTTTGAAAACTTTCTACACTGCCAAGCCTGACATTATGTTCCTGCTGCTGGAGCATCTGAGTGTTATATACTGTATGTACTATACTATATATATATATATATATATATATATATATATATATATATATATATATATATATATATATATATATATATATATATATATATATATATATATATAAATTGTATAAATATACATAATATAATTTTTTTTTTTTTTAGTGGGAGGTTCCTGTTGACTATGTAAATGTCATACTAGCAATAAAAGACAAACTGACACGAGACCTGGTGTACATCTTATTGGCCAAAGGTCTGCACTGCATCAATATAACGGTGAGTATCTGTACAAAACTCACTTAAATCATCAAGTATGTTTACCATACACAGCAGTTCATAAAAGGCTGCTTAAGACACAACAAATGTTTGTTTAGTTTTTTTTACAACCCCAAATCCAAAAATGTTGGGACTGTATGGAAAATGATAATGAAAAAATGCACATGCCGTGTATATTTTAACAACACAAAGCAAAACCCCATTTTGCACACATTAGAAAAATCTGGCTACGGAGAAGAAGAATACAGGTTCCCAATAAAGAATGTCACCAATAAAGAATGTATGGCATATTTTGAAGCGCAAAATGTGACAATGAAGACTATATACTGTTGCCCACTTTAAGACTTTGCAGAATAAATGGCACAAAATTACACCTGAAACACTTCATCACTTGGTTTCTTCTGTCCCTAAATGTCTGTTGTGAAGAGTAATGACAACATTACAATGTGGTAAATTCTTTACTGTTATAATTTTTTTTTAAATGTGTCACAAGAACCAAAATTGAAATGTGCTTTATTTAAAAAAAAAAAAAAGCTAAATCATGAGGCGCACATTAATTAATGTGCTTTTGTATTGTCTGCAATGAAATACAAGTCAAAGTAAATTTAGAAATTACTTCTTCTTTTTACTGTCCCGACTTTATGATTTGGGGCTGTAAATTGAGCAGCAACAGTAGTCATAGTACAATGGCAGTTTTTTTAGACAAGGTTAGGAAAGATTAGGATTTTGTGTGTGGATCTAGGTGTATCAAAGTTTTTGGAGTTGTTAAGAGTTTATAATAAATCTACCAGCTGTTCTGCATATTTTGACAGGAATGCTCTGATTTGCCCAATTTAGCAAAAGACTGTGAAAGACTTTGCTGTGGCATTGCTGAGATGTATGTGTGCAGTAGCATTTAAACACTAATGTTTCCAATGTCTGTTGGTGGAGGTTAGCAAAAAGGAAATTGATTTGATTAAAGATACACTCTTTGCGAACACTAGGAGAACAGTGGGTGTTTGTTAAACCACTTTATTTTAATTCCAGATTTACTATATTAAAGGTGCAGTATGTAAGTTTGACCTCCAGTGGTTGAAGTAGTTATCACAGTCATGGGACAAAACAAATGCAAGTGCTGGCAAGGCATTGGCACCCGATATAAGGAATATTTTTCATATTAAAAGGAGTTTTCCTAACTAACACATTGAATTGATATTAGAACTATTTCTCACAGGTGAACAACATAAACCTCATGTACTTTATTCAGTGTTAAATGCTAACAATGTGAGTTTGAATGCCATTTTACATGACGTTCATTGCCATATACTGAAAGCAGCAGCAGATAGTTCACCTCAGATCTCGTCTGGTGCAATCTGCCAAAATGCTTATCACTGCGTATCTCATCATGAAGCATGTTGTTAGGAAACAAGGTTACCGTGTAACATGCTCACCTTCATGATTGTGAAACGCTTTGGGTGTATGGCCATACACAATTGTAGCGTACAGTTCATAGGTAAAACTACTTATTGATTTTAAGAAATGATCTGGTGTCGGTCTACAGGACAATTTCGATCACCCGGTGCCAGGGAGTCTGCTGGGTGAGACAGAGATCATCCCTGGCTGACAGTTTTATTACTCCGGGACACTTAACAGGTTTTCTTGGGTCCCTTCGACTAGAACTTCAAAGACATTCCTGTTCCCTTCTGTCTACATACACACACACACACACACACACACACACACACAAGCTCTCGACGCTGAAAAGGGACTCAGAAATCCAGGATCAGCCCAAAGCTAAATGTTATGTTTTGTAAACTTTGCATTTCATTTCTGAATTTTCTTACCTGTATAATCCCTCATATAGCTTGTATGCCTTGTCAATAATAATCAATAATGTCAGAATGTGTAAACCAAGCCTACGTACTCCCAAGGGCACCATGTGTAGTATCGATATGCAGCTTACACAATTTTACAACACATAAGGTGTAGTGCATGATCATAATCACCACGGCTTACAATTTTTAATGCTCTGAATTAATGCCTCTCTGCATGCTTTTGGCGGACACTCAATTTGCATAAGAGCAGACTAGAGACAAAGAAAGGTTTCGCGCTCAAACTTTGCCCTGAAATCACTGGTTGAGCCAGCCTAGAGGGCATGTAACTTGACCCATGGTTAAAACCGGTCTCCTCCCCAAGCTCGTCACAGAACGTCCGAACAAAGAACCCCCCCCGGGAGGTCGCCCCTTTGAGGCGTTGAGGCTCTTTTGTGCCTGCGTGGCTCTCAGAGCTCACGTTTTCTTATTTTTCTGGCAAAGTAAACTCAGTTTAAAGTTGCGATCGCATTTCCTCTGACCTGTATTGCAAATTCCACGCATCAAGAAAGCACATTGAAAGAACTTCCAGCACATCGGAAGAAACTCACAAAAAGAGAGAGACCGCCAAACCCTAAAGTCCAGCGGCCTCATGTATCAACGCTGCGTACGCACAAAAACTTTCCGTACGCCAGATTTCACGCTCAGAATCACTCACGTTTGGATTTACTAACAATGAACTGAACGTGGGAATGTGCGCAGCTTCACGGCAGCTTTCTGGCTGGCGTACGCACATTTTTTGTGCGTGTCTGTTTTATTTCCATTGGCGACTCCTAGAGGCAGTTGTGTTAAATTCCTCTCTACAAAGTGTCTGAGCCTTGCAATGGCAGCTGTATGAGACGGGTTCATCTAACAGGTATATAAGGTTTCCATACCATACAGTTGACCAGCTAAACATTAAAGCACAATTTGCAGCGGTTGCCTGTTTTCCCAATGTAATCTGAGCGATCTACTGCACACACATTGCTATAAAGGCACCATCTGAAGATGAATTTGCATACGTGAATCAGAAACATTTCCATTCAATAAACGTGCAAATAAAATATGATGCACAAACTTACTGATGATTCCTACTTGTCTTTCTCGTGATAAATAGTTGGCAAAATCTGATATGTAGCGGAGGAAAAAAGAAGAAAGAGTTCATCAGACGCTGTATTCGAGCCGAGTTCATGCTCGAACGTGTCAATACATGATCACATGCATCTAAAGAGCTGCGCCACTGAGACTGTTAAGAGTACTGCAACATTTTACAGATATAAACCACACTATTTCTTTTTTTTTTTTATGCACTCAGTGCGATGTTCAGACCCAACTGTGTTAACCGCATCAGCTAAACTCTCCCACTCTATTTTTTTTTTTTGTTGTTAATTCCGGAGAACAAACTTGCAAATAACACCGCTTTTTCATGGCCTACCTCCGAAAGCAGCACCTGCAATTCACATTCTGTTCAAAGTTTCTCTTTTTGCTTGCTTTTGCCATTGCTTTTTCGTTGGGTTTTTCCATTAGCATAGTCATAAGCATATTCATACGAGGGAGGAGGCAGGGAGGGGTTTTGTGCTCGTGCATGTTGCGCTCAGTTTCACGTTCATTCGGATGTACAAAAGAATATGCGTGAGATTCGGCGTACGCAGTGTTTCATACATCTGAATTTTTTTCTGCGTACGCACATTTACAGCTTTGTGCGTACGCAATGTTTTAGTAAGATTTCCACGCAAGTCTTCGTACATGAGGCCCCAGGTATTTTTAGTTATGCAAATAAGCTGTGCCCCTTTTATCAAAAAGGTTTTTTTTTTTATAATCTTGGTGATTTTTAATAATGTGTGGAACTGAGGTAGATTTGCCACTCTTTATCTGAAATCTCTATTTCCACGCTTTTCTGTTTCTTTCTGTTTGTTAAATGTTCTATAGACTCGTATATAGCCTATCTAGATTTGTTCTCTGTTTTATGTTATGTTTGTGCGTTTGTTCGTTATATGTCAGACTAGTCAATAAATTCCGTTATAATCAAATGGATTATATTGTCTTGCCTCACAGAAAAAGTCACTGACTGATAGAACCTTTTACTACCAGCTGCTATTAAGTTAATCAAAAACTTATGAATAATTAAGCTACCTCACAAGGAGTAGTAATAATTCCCTTTCTAAATAAATAGATCATTACAGAGTCCGCTCGGACGAGCGGCGAGGTCTGGTTATATTTATTTAGTCAAATTAACAATAAGTAAATGCAGAATATTCATGATTAATAATAATTCGTTATTGTTGATAATTAATATTCATAATCCGAGAGTCCACTCGGCCAAGCGGCGGGATCATGTACAATTATATATTTGTTTAACCAAATTGACCGAAGGTTAAGCCAGAATATTAGTATTTAATAATAACTCATTATTATTGATTATTAATATTCATAAACTGAGCTAATTTCATTTACATAATGGTGGAGAATGCAGCAGTCATATTTCAAACATTTTTCTGTGAAACAAGCTTTTCAATTCATTGTGATTGCTTGCGTGCTCTAGAGAAGAAAAAAGCACAGCGAGAAGCGTTTTTCTTTTCTCCAAAGCTGGAAGGACGAAAGTCTCCTCCAGCCTTTTGTTCACTAACACAGCAGAGAACTGTCTAAGTTTTGAGTGTAACGATTTAAACTGCAGTTCATAATATTTTAAATCGATTTTGCAAAGACGCACATTCCGCAAATCATTTAAATATATTATTGTGCCTGTCTGAACAGAGAATTCCCTCAGTGCTTTTAAAGGGTCACAAAACACCAAAACACATTTTTTGAGCTGTTGACAGTCGTATATGTGTCCCACACTGCTAAAAATACAATTAGGACACATAAATTTCACTAAAAAGTGAAAATTGTTTTTTTTTTTTTTTTTGCGTTATTTCGAGCAAATTCGTACTTCTGGTTTGAAACTAATTTTTGATGCTGCGTCATGGCCATGAGATCATAGCGTGTATTCCAGCGTGTGGACTGGACGTCTGTACCAAGGCGTCCCGTATTACGTCTCTGAGTGTGTTGCATTCATTCATTAGTATGGCTTGGTTCAAACCAATCAGCGCACTTCATTATGAATGTCCTGCAACTTCATTAATATTCATGCTAGCTTTCTTGGACTGTACCTGAAACAGTGTTCAGACGGCAGAGAGACAACACATGTCGTGTTGCCAAAAGTTGTGGGAAAAGAATAAGAATTGTTTGGAGATATGGGTCGCCAGTGTTACTTTCATAATGTAAAGGTTTTGTTTTCATTTTAAGACGCTGCTAGACTCATGCGTAAATCTGTAGGCAAGTTGGCAAGGCAAGTTTATTTATATAGCACATTTCATACACAATGGCAATTCAAAGTGCTTTACATAAACAAGAATAAAAGAAACAAGTAAAATAAAAATAAAAACAAATAATAAAAATGCGTAAAAAGAAAACAAAACATAAAAACAGGTAAAATGTGATATAAAAGAATGAAGAAAAAGAGAAAAACATGATAGTGCAATCTGTCGGACGCAGCACAGTGCTCATTCAGTAAAGGCACAGCTAAACAGATGTGTTTTCAGTCTTGATTTGAATGTGCCTAATGTTGGAGCACATCTGATCATTTCTGGAAGCTGATTCCAGCAGCGAGGGGCATAGTGGCTAAAAGCCGATTCACTCTGCTTTGACTGAACTCTTGGAACTTCTAGTTTATATGATCCTAAAGATCTGAGTGATCTGTTAGGTTTGTATTCAGTGAGCATATCTGTGATGTATTTAGGTCCTAGGCCATTTAGTGATTTATAGACCAGTAATAATACTTTAAAATCTATTCTGAATGTAACTGGCAGCCAGTGTAAAGACCTGAGTACAGGTGTGATGTGCTCTGATTTTCTGGTTCTGGTTAGAATTCTGGCTGCAGCGTTCTGGATGAGCTGCAACTGTCTGACTGTCTTTTTAGGAAGACCAGTGAGGAGTCCATTACAGTAATCCACCCTGCTGCTGATAAAAGCATGAACAAGTTTTTCTAAATCTTCACTAGAAACAAAGCATCTGATTTTTGCTATGTTTTTGAGATGATAATATGCTGATTTACTGATTGCTTTGACATGACTGTTGAAACTCAGATCTGACTCCAGAGTCACACCAAGATTCTTGACCTTATTTTTTGTCATTTGACCTTTAGTGCCAAGGTACGCATTTACCTTGAGAACCTCATCTTTGTTTCCAAACACAATCATTTCAGTTTTCTCTTTGTTTAACTGAAGAAAGTTTTGGCACATCCAATTGCTCATTTCATCAATGCATTGGCAGAGGGTGTCAATGGGGCTGTAGTTATTAGGCAGTAAGGCTAGGTAGATCTGAGTGTCATCAGCATAGCTGTGGTAGGAGATTTGGTTCTTTCTCATTATTTGGCTTAGAGGGAGCATGTAAAGGTTGAACAGGAGAGGTGCCAGAATCGAGCCTTGTGGGACTCCACATGTCATGGGTGTCCACCTCGACCTATGGTCACCTATACTGACATGGTAACCTCTACCTTCAAGGTAAGGTCTAAACCATTTGAGGACCGTGCCAGATAGCCCAACCCAGTTTTCCAGCCTATCCAGAAGTATGCTGTGATCGACAGTGTCAAATGCAGCACTGAGATCCAACAATACCAGCACTGTTATTTTACCTGAATCTGTATTTAGGCGTATATCATTGATTATCTTTATAAGAGCGCTCTCTGTACTGTGATGTGCTCTGAACCCCGATTGAAAATTGTCTAAACACCCCTTGAAGTTTAAGAACTTGTTAACCTGGTTAAAACAACTTTTTCAATGATTTTGCCAATGAAAGGGAGATTTGAGATTGGCCTGTAATTGCTCAATAGGGTGTTATCCAGGTTGCTCTTCTTCAAGAGGGGTTTAACAACTGCAGTTCTAAGTGAGGTTGGAAAAATCCCTGATAGAAGTGAAGCATTTACCACTTTTAGAAGATCCATTTCTAAACAGGTAAACACCGTTTTGAAAAATGATGTGGGGAGCGTGTCAAGACTGCAGGTTGATGTTTTCATAACTTGCACAGTCTCTTCTAAGATTTTGCCGTTAATTGCCATGAAATCAGACATAATGTCTGATTTCTTAAGTTGTGGTTGAGCTTGTTTGATAACGACACAACTTGACTGATTGGATGAGCTAATTGCCTTTCTGATATTATTGATCTTATCAGTGAAGAAATGAGCAAACTCATTACATTTGCTTTTAGAGAGGAGCTCACTTGGAATCCGACTGGGGGGGTTTGTGAGTCTCTCTATCGTTGCAAAGAGTGTACGAGCATTATTTAAGTGGCTATTTATAAGACTTGAAAAGAAAGTCTGTCTAGCAGTGTTTAGTTCCATATTAAAGGCATGAAGACTGTCTTTATAGATATTATATTGGACTACTAGTTTCGTCTTTCTCCACATACGCTCAGCTTTTCTGCACTGTCTTTTCATCATTTGTACTCTCGGTGACCTTGTCCAAGATCCCTTTTGCCTGCCAGTCATCTTCTTGACTTTAACAGGAGCGATGTCATTTATGACATTCTCAATTTTAGAATAGAACAAATCAAGGAGAGAATCAACAGAGTCTGCAGATATACTTGGTGCTAGCGATATGGCCTTCATAAACTGCTCACTAGTGTTCTTATACAGAAGATACAGAAATGATCAGATAGAGCCACATCCTTAACAACAGTTGATGAAATGTGTAAACCCTTAGTTATAAGTAGATCAAGAGTGTGTCCACGATTGTGTGTGGGTCCTTGAACATGCTGAGTCAGATCAAAAGTGTTAAAAACATTCATCAGTTCTTTTACAGCATTGATTTCTGGATTATCAATGTGAATATTAAAATCCCCAGCAATACTAAAATAATCAAATTCAGAGGTTACAATTGATAACAGCTCTGTAAAATCCTCAATAAAAGCTGGAGAATATTTTGGAGGTCTGTAGATAATGATCAGTAAGATGCGTGGAGACCCTTTCAGTGCTATACTCAGGTATTCAAAAGACAGATAGTCACCAAATGACACTTGTTTACATTCATACACATCTTTAAACAGGGCAGCGATGCCTCCACCTCTCCTATTAACTCTGCAAACACTCAAAAAGTCAAAGTTTAAAGGAGCTGCTTCATTCAGAACTGCTGCGCTACAGCTGTCATCTAGCCAAGTTTCAGTTAAAAGCATAAAATCAAGGCAATTTGTGTTGATAAAATCATTGACTAAAAGAGACTTATTGTTGAGTGATCTGATGTTTAAAAGCGCTAATTTAACAGTTTTAGCTGTTTTTTCTATAGTAGTCTCAGATCTACATTTAATAGACACCAGATTTGAATGATTTGCTATACGGCCTGATGAAGTCTTTGGTTTTCTGTCACTTAACACAACACATATCTGCTTAGAGAAAGCTACAGACACACTGGGTTCCTACTTGTTCTGAAAACATTTGATAAAGACACTTATCTAAGCAGGTCCCCGACACACATCACAGAGAGCTCTTGTGTTCACCAGCTGAAGATGGGGCGTTGTTGTTTGGGCCCTGGCAGTGTGATCGGAGGGCTCTTCCAGGTGGGCTCATAGGTGGTTGTGGAGCAGGCCGCTTTTTGGTTGGTAACTGGGGGCTTGCGGCAATGGAGTGTGAAAGTTTAGTTCCAGCATACACCAGTTCCTCCATCTTTTTTGAAAAACCCAAGAGTGGTGAACATTGTGACAATGAGAACGTGTCCGGTGACAGAGGCTGTGCATCTGGAGATTCTGTCTGCAGAAATATGTTTTCCTGAGGATCATTTTTGAGTGACGAGACTTGATGCTGTTCTGATGCGTCACAGTCTGCCTGTGTTGAGCAGAGGGCAACTGATAGTGTCTCTATCAACATTGGGTGTTTTGGCTGCATGGCATTATCACTGTCCTTGGGTGATTCGTCAGCCACAAGTCCACTCAGGAGCTGATTTGAGGTCCTGTGGTCATCCGGACATTTGCTAGGTGTGTGTGTGCAATTCAGTTCAGTGGCATACACAGCTGATGGATGATTGAGGGAGAAAAAAATATTGTCCTTTATCACCTTTGCACCAAGTTTGTTTGGATGAAGGCCGTCTGATGTAAACAGCTGTCTTTGGTTCCAGAAGAGATTGAAGTTGTCGATGAAATTCAGTCCTTTCTTGTTACATGTTTTCTGTAGCCATACATTTAGACCAAGAAGCCGTGAAAACATATTTGTCCCTCTTGCAGGGAGTGGTCCACTTATGAACGGCTGAATCTTCAATCTTTCAGCTGTTTCCAAGAGCTCACAGAACTCTTTCTTGAGCAGTTCTGACTGTTCCTTCCGAATATCATTCTTCCCCACATGGATGATAATCCGTTTTGCAGTCTTGTGCTTTTTCAGAATTTCTTCAAGTTCTTTGTTTACATCAGAAACTGTTGCATGAGGAAAGAAGTATGTCATTGTAGATCTGCTCCTGAAATTCTTGATTATTGAATCTCCTACGACTAGTGTTCTTATCTCAGGTGTAATCGGAGCAGAATGCCGCTGTCTAGTTGCCCTTGAGCCTCTGTTCCATGCAGAATTAGTTGCTGAATCATGCAATCTCTGTCTGACTGCATTTGGGGATTCTTCACCCATATTACTCAAAACTTCATATCTGTTCTAAAGCTGTATTTGAGTCCGAGCTGTATTTGGGGTAGAAGACGCTAATGCGGCAGCGTATGATCTGACCCCACGAGTACCCTTTGGTCTCGCACCTTGTTTATGCCAATGCTCATTTTCAACAGTTCTTGTCTGTTTTTCTGTGCTCAAAACAGTAGCAGGAACAGATTTATGGGACTCACCGGCTGTGTGCTGAGAGGATCCACAATGAAGCTGAAGTTCTCGTCGGATCGCAAGCAACTTCGTTTCAAGAACTGCAATCTTTTGTAGAAGTTTGTGGCAGTTTGTACAGCAGTGAAAATCTGAATTAATCCGATCCAGAGGCATTTTCACAGCCGTGTCTTCCCGTCTCCGGAATGTAAGCAGCTGATAGCTGGTAGCGGGAGGATTGTTTAGACAGTAATTCCCCTCTTGTTAGTAAAGCTTTATTCCAGAAAGTTTGTAGAATCGATGCTGATCTTCAAGCCGTGTTGTTTGAGCACTGTGCTGATAGGCTCAAGTTAAAATTAGGGTATAAGATATAAAAGCAAGAGTGCGGAGCAGTGGGCAAAGACGTCCGAACAGTAGCAAAGCAGGAAGTAGAAAAACGCAGGAAGTAGAAAAAGACACGACGCACGGCAGAAATGTGTTTGTTTGAAACATTTTTTACTCTAGAGCATTTCTCATCAATGGTGAGATCCGGATTTGCTGATCGTCTCCTTTAAAAAAGACGCAGCTCCAGTATGTGGTGATTGTCCTGTCTACAGATTTGGTAAGTGTGTGCTATCAGCTCCCTTTCTTTGTTCGTTCAGATGGCAAAGTTATAGTTTGTGTGGTCAGCTGTACTCTTTCAGTGTTTACAGTTGAACCTTAGTCAAAATGATTTCTAAGTTACTTAGTTTACAGTAAGTTAATATCACTACAATATTGAAAGGTCCGCTGTAAATGCTGCTCTCTAAGTGTAAACACTTGAATACTGTAAGCAAACTATTGCCTACAGTCGTGTTGAATTTTCGCCACCTTTTGTGACAGGATAGTCTACACACACACGGCTTTCTAACCTCCTGAGTGCTTCTGAGTTACAGAGAAATGCAGAGGCTTTTTTCTCTTATACGACGTGTGGTATCAAACATCCCACCGTCATTAAACACACTGTCTCCCCTGCGTGTTTGTTTGTACTCGGTCAGAAGCGCGTGCCCAAATGGCAACTCCCATTTTTGTTCAAACCCTGCCTATTTTTCCTCCCCCTACACTCCCACCCAAACAAAGCTAGACACGCCCACTTTCCTGACTTTTTCCAAACTAGAGGTGTGAAAACATCTTGCTGAAACGGGGGGTTTCATGGCCCTTTAAGACAGTTTGGAAACCCTTATGAAAGGCCTTATCATAGCTAGAAAATTCAAGACTATTTGCTCCCGTGGTTTCAAACAGTTAGATTAGCTACCTAACGTTTAACCTCTGTGCTTCGCCGCCGTACGAAATTAATTTCAGAACTGCTGGACGGTTCTAAATTAATGTATTAGGGAGTTGCAAGCTTGCCTATTAACCGCTTTCTGACGAAAATAATTCTCAGAATCAAAAGCGTGTTTTAAATGGTACCCATGTCTGATATGGATGTGAATTCCCATATTTCAGTTATTTTCATCTGGACAATCTGTGTACAAAATGTGCACCGCCTCGAGAGACTTCTCCCATTTTATGTTTGTTTGTCTAAATGTAATTGTCAGATATCATAAATCAACATAACATAATGGATGACCGTTTTTATTGAATCCCTGTGATTCAGATTTCACCATCTGTGAATTGAGCTGCGTTCAATCTATGAATGAAAATCTTTTGTGAATGAAGTCATCCCTTTGAGCATTCATTGGCTATTCACAGACGTGACGTGCGCGCGCCGTCACGCGCATTAATGACATAGCCACGTCCACAGAACAAGCCCTGCCCCCTCCGGGCGAAGCATCTTGCTTCACAGTCAGATGAACTCGCTCGTAGCTGCTAACAGCTACGCTTGGGTAAACCAACCCTTCGCGTCTAAATATTGCCAAACTTTTAGCATAAGGCTAACCAGGACGTGAAGCGTAACTCGTAACAACTTGCTAGCGGCTAATGCCAGCTAAAGCTCAAGTAAACTAACCCTTCACGTCTAAACATTACCAAACTTTTAGTACAAGGCTAACCGGATGTGTAGTGCAACTCGAAAAACATCCATTCTGTCTCCTTCTGCTCTTCTTACTCAGTTCCACCCACTATTGGGTCTGAAATGGTCAAATTGTTTGGAGTTTAATTTGTTTTAATTTCGATTAAGCATTTAAATTTCCCTATTATCATTTTATCCTAACAATATTTTAGTTATCCAAGTATAGATTATTGGTCTGCTTTTATTTCCTTTTGGTTATTATGAATTATTTTGTTACTTTCATTTTTATTAATTTTACTGCCTTCTGTCTTTTTCATTTTAATACTGCTATCCAGTTTTATTTTATTATTATTATTATTTTTTTTAAATCAAGTTCCCAATAACCTATTACATACTTAGGTCATATTTAATTTTAATTTTTTTGGTTTTGCTATTTGGGGAATAGCTTTTAATTGTTTCTATTATTATCATTAATAGCATTATTTTCTCCCTTCTCAATTTTATTTCATCTTTCTCTCCTGTCTTACTTATTCCCTCTCCTGTTAGGTTATAGGGAATTTATTACTTTATATAAGGGCTCAAATATTAGGCTGAAGCTAAATTCAGAGATATTGATCTATAGATCCCACATCTGATCAAAACATTTTGGGTTAACCCATTAATGTTTGTAGATGCCCCTAAATACTGAGGCACTCTTTTTTTTTTAAGCTGTCCTGTGCTGCTTTATACCCATAGGGGATTATTATGATTATTCTTTTTAAATTCTTTTATGCCAATTTCATTTTCCCTTTTTAGACCTCCCTCCATCACAGGATGATAACCTTCTCTATCCATCAGATACTAAAGCATACTAAGATTCCTACTCCAATTTGCTCGCCCAGAATAGTAGATCCGTAGTACTGCCTTTATCTTGAACTGTTAGAGTCCTCTGTTTTTGTGTTTGTTCACCACCAAGTTTAAATAGCTTGTAAAACCTAGTCTAAACTTAACCCACAACAGGACTTTAAAACGAACGTTTGAGACATGCCCATAGGTTTTGCTATTCTCCCTCTCTCTCTCTCTCTCTCTCTCCCTCTCTCTACCCCTCTTCTCATCTTTGTCTTTTATTTTTTATCTTTATTCATGTTTACTGATATTCATAATTTTTTTCTTTCCTTTTTTTTCCCTGTACACTCGTTCATTCGAGTGAAATGCCATTTTCGTTAGTATTATTGCTTTTTTTTTTTGAGTTACTGTTATTTTTATTTACTTAAGTATATCTCTTTACTTTGACCTGCTCAGAGACCATGCTATTGAGAACCACCAGGGTGATCTACATAATTGATTGATAACTTGCACAGCCTAGCGCGTGACTAAAAGCCTTGAGGCCATTACTTAGATTTCAACTATAATATAGCCACCCCAATTCGACATCACGGTGTCTGGCCCCCAGTGGGTCCTTAAAAGGACCAACGTCTGGCCGGCACATGTCCCCTAGCTGACAACCCTGTCAGACTAAGGCCGTACTCACACTAGGTACAGTTGCCTCGAACCGGGCCAAAGCACGCTTGTCCCCCCTCCCGTCTCCCCCGACGGCCCGCGCTCACACCATATCGGGCCTTGGCACACTTACGTCATCGCTGCTGCTCTCTTCAGTGAGAAGCGCTCTCTATGGCAAGCCTTTTTAGCATTTAAATCTTTGTTCTGACTCCATAAATATATTTAGAGATATCTCTAATTATATTTTGACTTGTCATAATTATAATTCCACTACTCAGAATGACAATTGGAGATATCTGCAATTACAATTGTACTTGTACGAAATCAGATTGGAGATATCTGCAAATATATTATGCTAAAACGTAATATGTTAAATGCTAAAACGGCTTGCCATACGCTCTCACCCAGTAGTCTCACCCTGGAGATTTCTCTAGTTATATCCTTACAGTCGTTTGTTATGCATTGACATGCAGTCAAATATTCCACCAAACAGTCCTTAGGGATGTGGGGACACGCAGTCAGATATTTTACCGGACAGATCCGCCACTTTTGGCGCTCATAAACAATCATAAAGCTCTCGTGCTGCTGGAATGAGGAGGTCTGCTGAAGGCGCGCAGCTGACGTGCAGTGAGGCGTTTGCGTCTTTAATAAACTACGGCAGTTTGCGTTCAATGAACAGTAAGAATGATTAATAAATCCATATGAAACAGTCCCTTAAAAGTCACGTCTTGCTTTCAGTTTCGGGCTTTGGCACGTTTTGCACTCACACACAAGCTTACCGCACCAAAGCCCAAGTGATCCGCGAGCTCTCTCTCTCTCTCTCTCTCTCTCTCTCTCTCTCGTGATCTCTGTCTCTCTCTCTCTTTCTCTCTCTCTCTCTCTCTCTCTCTCTCTCTCTCTCTCTCTCGTGATCTCTTGTCTCACCCAGCAGACCAGCATGTCAAGTGTGTCCAGCCCGCTGCTCACTGGGACCAACTGGAGGCCTGGTTAAGTGCTTAACCCACAACCTCCTGCCCAACGTCGCCATGGAGCTGCAGTGGCCAAGCAGAGAGCAGCTGGACATTCGCATTAATCTGCTGAGGGCGAACGACCTGGCCCGGGCCCATAACAGCCAAGCTTAGACTCAACTCTCTAGAGCCCTTACACACCTCACCCTTGCACAGGCCAGATAAATAGGAAAGGATCTCAAGCAGCTGGAGCATTGAGCCCAGGACGCATGCAAGACGACGAGGGAAAAAGACGCCGAACTTCTGGAGCAAGTGGACGAACTACAGGACAATGACCAGTGGACGATGGAGCTACAAGCAGACAACGGACACAAGGAGCGACGAGAGAAGAAAGCCAAAGATGAACTGAGTGTAAAGCTACAAAAGCTGAAACACTATTGCAAATAGCAGAACTAAAAGACAGTGAAGCTCGGGTCAAAGCCTCTAAAAGTCACCGGCAGAGGGCCTGAGCAAATTTCCAACACATAACCCAACCAAGAGACTTTAAGTATGAACTTGACAGAGTTCACCTAGAACTGTCACATTCCTACAATCCATGTGATGACCCAAAAGAGGAAGTGCCCCGATCAGCCCCAAAGCCAAGACTTTATATTCCAGAAGAGGGGGGGTGAATGCCAGCAACGCCCGTCAGTAGGGGTGTAACGATATTAAAACCGAACCGAAATATCGCGATACACCAACCACGATACGTATCGCGAAACTCTCGTGGCGTACCGCGGTACTCTCACGCCCCCTGCTGCCCATTGTTGAGGTTGACGTCACTTGTCTCTAACTAATTGAACCAATTTAAACACATCTTTATTATCATATTTGATTAAATTGTTTTAGTAATGATAAAGATTTGTTCTAAATATTATATTCTAAAGTTAGTATTTTAGTGCATGTTATGTCATGTGACTTGAATAAGCATCACACTCGTTACTACTGGACGCAGGATGGCTGCTTCACATAGTACTGAGATTGCAGATCCCCCAGACACATTCAAGTCATCTGTGTGGAAACATTTTGGTTTTTCAGTTGAGTACAGGAATAGAATTCGTGTCGTAGACAAAGCCTTACTTGTAAGGAAAAACATTTAAAAAGTGTGGTAATTTCACAATGTGAGGGTGTAAGCAACAGAACTGCCAACAAAAGTGATTTAATGTACAAAAGTAAAACCAAAATAATGCCCAAATATACAAAAAAAGAGAAATATTTACACTAATAAAAATAATATAATAAAGTAACAAATTCAAACAAAAGTATCAAAAAAAATTAGTTAAACTCGAGCAAGGGGGTGATAGTGAAGACAAACAAAATAAATAAATATAATAAAATAATTCTAACTCATGAATAACCCCTCTTACCTCGCTAAAACTGATGAAAAGAAAAAAAAGGTCTTCAGCGCCGTGCGCCGCATTCTTCCCTATACTGAATAAAATAAACAAAGATGACCTTCACCTCTTACCTGATGTCTTTAACAATACATTTTCTACGTGTTTGCAAAATGGAAATCGTATGACATTTTCCCTGTCCACCTTACACTAAGACTGAACTTGAGGAGATACAGCTATATTGTCGGAGCTAAAAAATAATATACAAATCAATTGAAATAAAAATGTACAAACCTCACAAAATTTCTTAAAGTGGGCAAAAGTAATGCAAAATAATTTTACCCAAACGAAAGTTAAGCAAAAACAACGAAAATCATAATCATGTCAGAAAAATGCACGAAAAACGAGATCAAAGGAAAAAGCGTTCTCTCTCCCGCTCTTCCTGACATGCTTTTTACTTTCCCGCACTGCGTCGCCAAATGATGATAGATCGGTCTCCTGACCAATCAGCTGTCAAAAAGGTGGACCTACAGAAATGACAGGCATCAGCTGTCGTGAAGGTTGACCTACATAAATGACCGGCATAGAGGGAGCGGGAGAGAGAAAGAGAGAGATCGGGAGGCAAACATACAGCCGGCTACAACCCTAACATTAGTTTCAGACACAACCGCAATGTATTTTACTGGTGAATATGTCATGAAAAAACACTTTACAAACACATTATATGTATATTTTTCATTAATTTAAACGGAAACCTATCTATCTAAATGAAACCATATAATAAAAAATGAGCGTCTGTGTCAGCACAGAGATCAAGCCTCTCATCGGAGAATATGAATATTATGGTGTTTTTGAAGAAGATCTTCACTAGTCTACACTGCAGTTATTTATTTAATTTTAGTTTACTTAGTTAAGATGGCTGCACTAAAGAGAATAGTTTTTTTTTTCTGACTAGTCTATATTGGAGGTATTTATTAAATTCTAGTCGTTTACTCGGGTATCCTGACTGTACTAAAAATGCAATGACAAAGTTAATAAAGAAAAAGTTAAGATGTTCTTGTTATTAAGTGAATTGTCCCTTAGCATTGCTGTTAGCATGACATCAACCCTAACCCCACAGCAAACAGAAACCGAACCGTACCGAACCGAACCATGGCTCCAAAACCGTGAACCGAACCGAACCGTGCCTTTTGTGTATCGTTACACCCCTACCCGTCAGCAACACAGGGCAAGGACTCCCTCCAAAGGGGTCTCCCACGACAGACACAATCTGTCAACCAAAGACTTGAACCAGCTGGCTAGGGAAATGCCAACTTTCACCCCAAACGCTGCTGGAGGTGACGACACCACTCCTACTTTTAAGACATTGACTTTTACACAGACGAGGCCAAGTGCCACTACCTGTGACAAAATATATCTGCTAAGAATTACTTTGAGCCGTGAGTCAAGAAGTTTCCTGAATCAACAGCCCTGTGCCATCAAAGCAGATTACCAAAAGCAAAAGCTCTTACTAGAGTGTTTTTCTGACCCCGTGTCAGAATAAGGTCTGATTGTTGCCATGGGTCTCAGAACAGCCACGAGACCTTACAGGCAAACTACAGTCGACTGTACCAACCCTACTGGGTGACAGGAAATGAACCAGGACGAAGGACTTAACCTTTAAGATCTTCTCTCCCTTAAAACCTGCTTCCTGTGAAAGGACGCTCAGAGATACACTAGGACAGGCCACGCTCCACAAACAGCCCAAAAGGAGCCTGCCAGCCTGCAGTAACTAGGAGCTCAAGCAACCAGCATCCAGCTCGTTACATGCCAGACAAGACCAAGTTTGAAAACTTGACACCTAATGACAGCACAGTGGCATGATAAACAGCAGAATGGCTGAAAATCTTAAAGGGGCCCTACAAGAAGTCAAGCCAGACTCCTTATGACTAGGGGGGAGGCCCAAAACCATTTCCCCCCTGAACACCTGCCTTCTGCTCCATCCCCGCCGAGTACTGTGACTCCAACTCAAACCAAAGACTGTGTATCCAACTATAGCGTCACGCTTCCCACAAGCAACAACCACTGCCACCCTGCATACAACCTCAGGTACCCGAAAACACTGTTCTGGTTTTCTGTTTACCTTATGAGCCACAGCCTACCAACCAGCCCCACCTGCTTACAAGCAACTGCTCAGGCCCCTGCACTTCAACTCTTGGGGAACCTGATCGAAAATTACGTGGCAACGATGCTCTACTCGGCTGTAACCTTGGGGATGAAAAAAAAAAGACGAGAAATACTGGTCAGGGCGGGAGCAGGCCTCACAGTAATGTAATTTTCTCTGTTTGAGTAACTCAAAGCAAGAGCTCAGAGACTAAACTGGACACTTAAATGCCAACAATGCAGGCTGAATGCGCAATCATACAGCCAGACTGAGGTTTATCTTACGTACATCGCTCCCATTCAATTGACTATTGTCCCCATGACTGCAGTGCACCCCTTGTACACGTCACCAATGGACACATGCCCGCTGCTGATGGGTAAAGATCTGCTGGATTTGTTTTGAACCTCTTTTGAACTTTAAACCTCTCAAAATTTGGGCCCAAGTGCCAGAACCCTTTCTCACAGCCATCAGGTCCACCCCAACAGACTGTTAGGTCACCAAGGTCGCAGGAAACCGCGAGAACCCAAGCTCAGTAACAGAAACGGGGTCAAGGTCGCTACTCTGCAGCCTTCAACCAGCCAGCAACCCTAATACTTGCTGCCCCAGGCCTCAAGAGGCTTAATGTTGAATAACCTGAATGTGAACGACACTGTACTGGCATTATGGGCAGACAGCTCAGCAGCCATCAGCCTCGCACCGTGCAGCTCTCCGTCTTAACACACCCCAGACCTGTGTTCAACGAAAAATCATACACGCTACTATCCAAATGATGAACTCTCACGCATGGCAACTGCCAACAGCATTTGCGCATTGAACTTGAACCGGAACGGCAAATGGTTGACCCATCCCTTCCTGACTCTCACGGCCCTACCGCACGATGTCCACATCGGAGCTGATAGCCTGGTTCATCTACAGGTATATATAGACACCCTTAACGACCGGTTATAGACACCCACAGTTCTCACAGCCAACCACTATGGCTGTCACCCTCAAGAAGCCTCACTCAGGCCAGACCATGCCAGAGGTCTGCTCCATCATCAGCAAAAACTCTGTGGTGCCAGCCTATACAAACGAGTGCTCTATATGGCTCTCCGTACGAAAGGCCGAACTCTAAACCAATACATTGGGTTTCTTCCAACTAACAAAAGGCATAAAACTGGGCCTCACCCTGGAAGCCATACCCTTAATTGAACTATCCTCATGAACAGTATATGTCTTGTTGTATAGCTGCATGGCAACTGACATAAAGATCCCCAAAGACTATCGACTGGGACGATTGGTCAGCCACGACTTCCATGACTTTGAACTTTTGAGGCCAATTATTGGCCTCATCCTACATGCAACGACACCAGAGGGGAGCTTAGGAAGCACAGACTATACTGTTCAAGCTCATCACACTCACGTCTGTCTTGCCAATAAACAAAGAACAGGTATGCAGAAGTGAGCTCACTGAGGACTAACTCCTTGCCGTGTGCCCAGTCACTTATCACCCCATCACTAAGATGGAGGAAGACATGGCATTTTCCTCTACAGAACGGACACGCTGAGGCCACGCAGGATGATGTCAACCGACAAACTTCAGCACATCCTTTATGATTACAACAGTGCCTTCGCTAATGACTCTTTAGACTGCGCTCCCACTGACCTTCACATGGTACGCATTCCAACATCTCTGAATGCACCCCACCTGTTTGTTGAGCAGTACAAATCTCCACTGCTTCACATTAACCTGTGCAGGAAATATTTAACTCCATTCTGAAAAAAGACATCTGTCTATGTAACAGCACCTACTTGGCACCCATCTGGCCCATCCTCAAGCCAAACAACAAATGGTGCCTGACTATAGAACGCTAAATCAGCAAGTGCCATTGTCACGAGGACCAATGATACCACTGGAACAGGAAGTGCCCAGAATTCAAGGACCAACCATCTTCTCAACGCTTGATGTGGTCCCCGCCTTTTGATGGGTAAAGATCTGCTGACCAGCAAATGACCAGCATAAGCTAGCTTTCACCTTGAACAACAGACAATAAACAATCATGAGGTGCCCCATCGGCTATGCCAACTCACCAGCCGAATTTAACACCTTCCTGAACAAAGCATATCCCAATGCTAATGTTAGAGGCAACCTCACTGACGTCGATGACATCTTCATGAAAAGTAACACTATGTCTGGCCACTGTGTCTGACCAAGGAGATAGACCATGTCCTACACCAGTTGACCGTTGCTAGCGCGAAGACTACCGCCTACCAAGGTCCCCGAACTGAGCAGCAACCTAAGTGGGTGCAAATACTCCATACACGTCATTAAGAACTTTTCAAACACTTCTAGATCTGTGACCACTCTGTTCAAAAAGGGCTGCCCTTTGTTTGACGGAACTTCAACAGCTGGCCATGACTGAACTGAGACGACGCCTGTGCATATGCAAGTAAAACACTCCTTGTGCCAGAATGCAAATACTAAAACTGTGAAATAGCATCGCCCGCACAGTAGATGCCATTTCAGTAGCGATTCGCCAACTTCCTTGGAGCACAAAAGTCATCATAAAGTACTGCCACCAACCTGTCATGTTACTGAACAGTCAGCGCATCCGGGATGGCATAGGGACTAACACCACTACAACCATGCGGCAGATGGCCCCCCAGGGCCACTATATTGACACGCGTTACACCTTAAGCCAAAAATCCACGCTGGGCAACGGCCTAGCTGTTTACCAAGACTGTGCATCTGACAGGCCATCTGCAATGCCATAGTGGATGAACCCCAGCCACCTCTGGCAGCCTGTCATTCAAGTACTTTAAGTACTGGGATGAGAATGCGTGCCAAGGTATGCCCACAGCCCATGTTGATGGATGCTTCCACAACCATTGCAGTATGCAGAAATGACAGCCTTCTTTGTAACCCTTCAAATCGCAGCAGCCCATGACATCAGAGTGCACTTTGCTGCACAGACTCCAACTTGCTAGACTTGCCACCTCCCATGGTGGAAACAAAGGGCTTCAAAACTCCACCCCCCACAGTTGATGACCACATCACCGACAACCACATGGTGGTTGTTCACTGGAAAAAGATAAGGACATTTCAAACTTTCAGACCCCGACAAGGACCTGAATGACCAGACAGATGCCCCTACAAAGAAGGGCGCACCACATGGTGAACCATGGTCACCACCCAACCAAAACCCTGAGATATGGCAGCTGTAACCGGCAGCCAACAACCCTGCCTAGCCCGAACACTGCTGCCACATCCAATCTCACCAGCCCAACATATGTTGACAAATGACATTGCGAACATGCAGGCGTCTGAGTCCTCTAGTCAGACCAGTTTTATTTTTTTTTTCTTGTTTAGTTTGTTTTTCCCACCACCTTACTCAGGTCACCATGGCACAAAAAGCCATGTACAATGCACTGAAACAAGTGGCATACTGACCCAGCACACAGCAAAACATGCCCAATGTGCAGCCAGTTTCAACCATCGAACCTGATTCACTGAGCACCACAGCAGCACAGAGAAACCATCCTCGTATGGTCAGACACCCAGATGGATCGGGTGGAACACTTCCATGGGCTCACAAGGAGCAACAATTTTTTTTGTGTGTTTTTCTCTCTCTCTCTTTCTTCTCCTCAAATTCATATGCCAGTTCACCAAGTGGGTAGAGTGTCTCTCAGCACCGATGACACAGCCCAGACCATGGCATATCTTCTGATTATGCAAACAACTCAGACTGAGAAACTCACTGCACAACCAACATCACGCAGGAAGTGCAAAGACTCCTGGTGGTATTATGCTCAACTGCATAGCAGCCAACCTTCAAATCTGCTTATCACAACCAGATTAAAAGACATTTGGTCACAAGCCAGAAAAGGGGGAAAGAGACCCCGCAACCGGTGTCACAGTGAAATGTCCAGCCAAGCACAGCGATCGCAGACATCACCTACTCTCTCCCCTATTCTCTCTCTCACTTCCTCTTCTACACAGGATACAGCCACGACCCTGTATCTCAGCCTCACCAGAGGACCACTGCAACCTCACAACTATACTTCTCTATCACTCATCTCTGGACAACTGCTGGACAACCAACACTCTGCCTCCCGACAGCAGGGAAATACACAAAAACAAGGGCTTTGCCATTCAATAAGATGCAAGCACCAGTGGACAAGCACGCCGATGAACTCCCCCTTAAAGCTTTCAAGCGCGAAACCAGGAAGGGGTGGGAGGAAAGAGCATGAAGAAACCATGTCAACACTGCTTGAGTCTAAACCACGACCCGACGACCCAGGAACGGAGGTCGAGGAAAACCCACCTCCAGCTTAACCTGTACGTCAAGTTAGATCTCAACCAACAAGGTTTTCTCCAAACCTACTTTGTTGCGAGGGGGGTATTTGTAGCTTACAGTCCATAGGTAAAACTACTTATTGATTTTAAAAAATGGTCTGGTTTCAGTCTACAGGACAATTTCGATCACCCGGTGCCAGGGAGTCTACTGGGTGAGACAGAGATCATCCCTGGCCGACAATTTAGTTACTCTGGGGCACACAATATATGCGATATATATACATATATATATATATATATATATATATATATATATATATATATATATATATATACACACACACACACACACACATTACATTACATTAGACCTATTGTTTACATTCATAAAATTTATATCATTTGCTAATTAATAACTTCATGTGAAACTGAATCTACCTCATTTCGGAGTCTGCTACTGTCCACCAGTTACTGACACATGCTTTCTGAGCCTTTAAAAATGAATGAACAAACAAATGAACGAACGGACGAACAAGCGAGTGGTTTTCCACCAAGGCAACCCAGGTGCTGAAATATAATTGGCTAAACTGGCATTAGGCAAGTTAAAATTACCAAAAACAAAGACAGCGTTTTGGCACAAAAAGCTCATTTTCATAGCAGAATATCTGGCTAAAGCATTATTATTTTAAAGAACTTCTGTCTGGACTACACAGATGACAGTACATCTACTGTATAACGCATGGCACTTTATGCTAAACCTCTGCACTTTCCACTGCACCGGTCTCCTTTATGGTGCTAATCGTGACTTTGTGACAGTCCTTTCACAGCAGCTGTCACTCAACTCAAACCCGGAGAAGAGACGAAACGACAATGAAAGCTCCTGACCTGCTTGTTCGGGTCATAACACTCTGGATCTTCCTCGCTGCTGTTTATCGCCATGCGGAGCTACTACTCCAGTATTCGGCAGAGGAACTTCTTCAACTCCGCTCCCACTTCTCGGAGACTCCGTCAACGCTGCGCTTTCATTCGGACATCGCGGTCCGGCCACGTCGGAGATATATTCACAGAGGATCCCGACGGTCCTACAACATTGACAACTCATCCCAAATACGGTCTTTCTGGTCGTCCAACCCTCGCCAGGCATCAAGGTCAGTAAGATCCATTGACCGTAATGTACTCACATACCCAGCAAACTCCGCTTCCAACGAAGCATGCAAAAACAATCTATCTTTTGGACTACTCAACATTCGCTCGTTATCTAATAAAAGTCATCTGCTGCAAGACGTACTGTCTGACCATAAGTTTGATTTCCTCTGTCTTACTGAAACTTGGCAAAGACATGATGATTTCTATTATTTTAACCAAGCTGTTTTACCAGGCTACAAATAAATTTGTAAACCCCGCACTACTGGACGGGGAGGGGGCGTGGCGATACTCTATAAGGAGAAATGGAAGGTATCTCAAGTAACTGTGTCTGAATACCCCTCTTTTGAGTCAGTCATCATTAAAATTAATGGGGCAGTTCCGACTATTCTTGCTGCAATATACTGTCCTCCTAAACGCAGTTCAAGCTTTTTAACTGAACTTTCTGAGTTTTTAACTGAGCTGTGCTCCTTGTCTCCTAATGTTATTATGCTGGGTGATTTTAATATTCATATTGATGCTGGCAACAATATTAATACAATCGACTTTTTATCCTGCTTGGACAGCTTTGGAATGCAGCAATTTGCTAATTTCCCTACACACACTAAAGGCCATACCCTTGATCTCATCTGTTGCTCTGGAATAATCCCTAACAAATGTACTGTTTCTGATCTTCTTGTATCTGACCATTTCTTAGTGTCTTTTTGTGCTCAGCTTGCAGTTTTTAAATTGCAGTCACCCCGGACAATCAAATTTAGAAACGTTAAGAACATTGATTTATTACATTTTTCAGATGTACTTAATAGTTTTGCATACAATGTGGACTCATCTTCTGCTGATGCTCTGGTGTCTATTTACAATAGTAGACTATCTGAAATTTTGGACACTTTTGCACCTTTACAAACCCGGACTGTCTCTTT
This sequence comes from Danio rerio, assembly GCF_052040795.2. NCBI lineage: Eukaryota > Metazoa > Chordata > Actinopteri > Cypriniformes > Danionidae > Danio > Danio rerio. The sequence continues at coordinate 19,124,014 of NC_141039.2, read as the reverse complement.
TTCTGTTTCTGCTCCTTGGTTTACTTCTGATCTGCATCAACTCAAAATTAAGGTCGCAGGTTGGAACGGTTGTATAAGAAGTCTGGGTTAACTGTCCACAAAGAAATGTTTACAGAACATGCTCATCATTATAAGGAAGCATTACTTAAAGCAAAATCTGACTATTATGCTAACAGAATAGAATCTAGTCAGGGTAACTCTAGATTACTCTTCTCTGTAGTTAAAAAATCATTAAGTTTTCCTGACACATCACTTTCTTCTTCAACTGAGTTATGTAACAGCTTCCTGTCTTTTTTTGAAACAAAAATTAAGGGCATTCATAATCAATTACATACAAATAGTTCAGCCCCTGACTTCAGTCAAAATGTTTCTGAAATCATCACACATTTTTCTTTTGATACTTTTACCTTACCATCTACCGCTGAAATAATTGGTCATATACAGAAATCTAAAATTACCAACTGCCTGCTTGATCCACTTCCTACATGCTTAGTTAAGACCCGTCTTCCATCATTGTCCACACTGATTACTAAACATTATTCACAAATCACTGGATTCTGGATCTGTCCCATCTTTACTTAAAACTGCTGTAATCACCCCAGTACTAATAAAACCTGGAGCTGATTCATCCAATTTGGCCAACTATAGACCAATTTCCAATTTGCCATTTGTCTCAAAAATACTGGAAAAATGTGTTGCGTCTCAACTCCATAAATATCTTGCTAATAACAATTTGTTTGAGCTCTTCCAGTCTGGTTTTCGTCCCAACCACAGCACTGAGACTGCTCTTGTCAGGATTACTAATGATCTACTACTGGCAGCAGACTCTGGTTTACTGTCAATTCTTATTCTCCAGGACTTGAGTGCAGCCTTTGACACGGTTTCGCAGGTTCTTTTGAATAGGCTTGCCTCACTAGGGATCTCTCGCACCCCTCTTTTATGGTTGAAGTCATATCTTGAAGATCGATATCAGTTTGTTCAAATTAAAGATTTTAAGTCAAGATCGCAGATTGTCACTACTGGTGTCCCACAGGGTTCTGTACTAGGTCCACTCCTGTTTATCATATATCTACTGCCTCTTGGTCACATTTTCAGAAAATACAACATACAATTTCACTGTTATGTTGACGACACTCAACTCTACCTGTCCACCAAGCCCTCCTGTTCTTTTCCTCCTCCTGCTTTGAGCAGATGTTTAGCTGAAATAAAAATCTGGCTTTCAGCTAACTTTTTAAAATTAAACAGCGACAAAACTGAAGCTCTTCTCATCGGCACTAAAAGTGTTTTGGATAAAGCTGATAATTTCACTATAGACATTGATAACAGTACAAATTTTCCCTCCATGCAGGTAAAGAGTTTGGGTGTTATCTTGGATAGCACACTCTCATTTGAAGGTCACATTAATAATATTACACGTACTGCATATTTCCACCTGCGTAATATCACTCGTCTCCGCCCTTCTCTCACAACTAATAACACAGCCATTCTTATCCACGCATTAGTTACTTCACGTCTTGACTACTGTAATGCACTTCTTTCTGGACTTCCTTCCAAACTTCTCCATAAACTCCAACTGGTTCAGAACCATGCAGCTCGTGTCATCTCTTGGACCCCATCTTACGAGCACGTCACACCACTCCTCTATCAGCTTCATTGGCTTCCAGTAAAGTATCGAATTGATTTTAAAATATTACTTCTAACTTTCAAGGCACTTCATAATCTCGCTCCTCAATATCTCACTGAACTTCTCCATATCTACACCCCTTCTCGTACCCTTAGGTCAGCTAACAACTTCACTCTGGCACCACCTCGCACTCGACTGAGCAAAATGGGAGACAGATCTTTTAGCTCTATGGCTCCTAGGCTATGGAACTCACTTCCAGTAGATCTTAGGAGCAGTGATAGTCTTCACAATTTTAAATCACGTCTAAAGACCCATCTTTTTAAGCAGGCTTTTACTTAACAATTTTTTTTATCATGTTTTTATTATGTTCTTTTATATTCGCTATTGCGTTTTAAATTGTTTGGTCAATGATTGTTTTTAGTAATGTTTAAGTTGTTTAGCATGTCTGCTGATGCTTACTGTAAGGCGAACTTAGGTATCCAGAAAGAGGCCATTTATAAATAAAATGAATTATTATTATTATTGTTCAGGTATACAAGTATGTTAATGGTTCTTAAATATATGCAAGCATATTATGTTTTTTTTTTCTTTACAAGAGTCACAAACTTACTCACAGCACCTTTAACTGTTAACATTTTTATTCTGACTACTTATTGTATGCATTTGAAATGTAGAGGTGGGTTGTTTTGTAATGTGCCCATATGTAACTAAAAGAAAATTTTTTTGATGTTACATGTTTTTAAATTGTTGTACTGTACTTAGTTTTCTATTGTGGGTAGGTGTTAATTTATTTACTTCAGATAAGTAAATAAAACATTTAGTTTAGATGTCAGGTTTGTTGTTTGCAATTTCAACCAGCTCTTTTTTGTTGTTGTTGTTTCAGGATTTTGTACATGCTTGTCAGCTTTTTACGGCATGCCTGGAGCTGGTGACAGAGTTTTCTCCAAAGCTGCGTCAGGTCATGCTTAATGAACTACTGCTGATGGAGGTTAGAGCACATGAGGAAGGCACTGCCAAAGGCAGAATAGTGAGACCTCCACCTGACCTGGTCAGCAGGGTTCGAGGATATCTGGAAATGAGGATACATGGTATTAAGTTTACTTTCATAACCCATAAGTTGCAGTATCTGCAGGAGTTGTAATTAGGATGAGTAAATGAACAGCTCTCTTCTCCACTTTCTTCCCCCGCTAGTTCCTTCCCTTTTGCCACAGCAGAATGACTGCTCACTTTATGTGTCTGTGTATGCGGATACTAGGGCTGCCGCAATTTTTTGATATAATGGACTGATATAATTGACACTGATAATTAGTTATCCATTTTTTTTAAACCTATTCTTATGCTTTTTATGCTTATGCCTATGCACCGTAGGTGATTGGTCTCTATTGGAATTGCTCCGTTTATTATTATTATTAGGGACCGAGCATCTACGATTCGTAGACCTTATTCATCTAACTCCTGTTTCAAACAGCCTGTTTTTGATTGTCAGGATGTTGTTGGCCTATAGTTATAATAATGATATTTATATATGCTCAAACTAGTGTTTCTTTCACTGCTTTAGTAATGTCCAGCGGCGTGCAAAGGATGAGACTGACAAAAGTAATCAATGCATGCCCTTCTTTTAGTTATTTTACTGTTGTCAGGTTCACAGTGCAAACAGCTCCTGGGTGAAATTACTTGATTGAACATAAAACAGAGCCAAATAAAACTTTTTTCCTCTACTTCTACTGCACAGCACACAGCGAGCTCACATCATCCAGCTTGCGTGTTGAACTACACTACCCACAATACACTTTGCTATGGACTACAACTCCCGTAAATAGCAGTCTTAAAGCTGCCACTTCTATTTCTATTTCCCCTCTCCTGCAACACTAGTGTGCAACTTAAGCAAAACTGATACTAAAATTGTTTACATTTGTTTTTTTGTTTTTTGTAAAATTGCTACTTTTTACTGTCATTCAATGTGTTTTGGTCACTATCGATACACTGTCACTTTAATTGAGCATGAGCAGTGCGGCCTAAATAGACCCAGTGCCAAAACTATCGCACACTGCTGCTTTAGCAACAATCACGCCTAGTGCTGACGCGTTACTTCTGTGTGCAGTAAGAAAACTCTAATCTGTTTCATGAATGCCAAAAAAACATGCTCTGTTCACGCGTCATGTGTGCTTGCGATGTGAAACAAGCTTTATTCTTCGCGTACAAGCGGGCATAGCCATTTGAATTATTTTGGCTTGAGACATCCGGTCTAATTCACTTTCATTTATTTTTAATACATTAAAAACTGTTGTGGCTTTTGACGTTGCAAACTGATATTTTTTATTATTTTGTTTTGTCTGTATTGTCATGAACACTCTTGTTTGTAGAGCAAGTTGTTTGACCATTTTTTATTTCTATACATTTCTTCCATTAGTAACTGAATCGAAAGTTCTAAAACAATCTCAAAAACGAGCACACTTCTGCATTGAATAAATTTGTTTGTTATTATTTAGTGGACCAAAGACCTACGGTGCGTGGATCATATTGGAATTGCTCAGTGTAGTATTATTATTATTATTATTATTATTATTATTAGGGACAGAGCAACTACGGTGCATATGGTCTATTGGAATTGCTCCGTTTATTATTATTAGTAGGGACCAAGTACCTACTGACCGTAGGCCCTATTGGAATTGCTGTTTATTTTTCTTCAATTCAATTTATCTTTATTTCTGTAGTGCTTTTACAATGTAGATTGTGTCAGAGCAGCTTCACATGAAGAATATAGTGAATTGAAACAGTGTCAGTTCAGTTTTCAGAGTTTAAGTTCAGTTTAGTGTGGTTTAATATTCACTGCTGAGAGTCCAAACACTAAAGAGCTAATCCAAAACTTCACCAATTAGCGAAAGTGAAGATAAAAAACCTAGAGAGAAACCAGGCTCAGTTGGGCACAACCATTTCTCCTTTGGCCAAACGTCTTGTTCAGAGCTGCAGTCTAGGTGCTGAGGGCTGGAGAACGTTGGACATTAACGAAGACTCGTCTGTCCCTGGAGTCTCACAGGAATCAGTCACATGCTCTCCTCTCCTCCATGACCACCGCAGCAGCCGCTCAGATCCAGCCTGGTCCGGGATTATGAAAACCTTGGTATCATCTCTTCACATGTCTTGGATCGCATCAGTGAAGCTGCATAATCTCTGGTGGCCTCGGAATGACTGTCCCCAGGTAGAAATAGAGAATAAAGAGAAAAATTAGCGTAGCTGCTATTCATTGTGTATATAAACGAGATGCAAAAACCTGCATGGAGCACATTTATGCATCATGCCGCTATGTGATGCATTATGCTTTACTAAAAAGATAGGTCTTTAATCTTTTTTTGAACTGCAAGAATGTATTTGAGACACTATTAGGAAGGCTATTCCAGAGTTTAGGAGCCATAAATGAGAAGACTTGACCTCCTTTACTCGACTTTGCTATTTTAGGTACTACCAGAAGCCCTGAGTTTTGAGATCTTAAAAAGCGGGTTGGATTGTAACGAGGCAGTAAGTTGGTTAGATATACAGGAGCCAGATGACACATTGACAGGCAGCCAATGTAAGGAGGATAAAATTGGGGTGATGTGATTATATTTTCTAGACCTGGTAAGAACACAGGCAGCTGCATTTTGTACTAGCTGAAGTTTGTTAATAGAGAATGCTGGGCAACCAGCGAACAGGGCATTCGGTAATCCAAGTCATAAAAGCATGAACTAGCTTTTCTGCATCTGAGATGGATAGCATACTTTGTAACTTAGCAATATTTCTCTGATGAAAGAAGGCAGTTTTTGTGACATGATATATGCTTTTTAAAAGTTAAAGTGCTGTCTAATATAACACCCAGATCTTTTATAGTAGAGATAATGCTAACTTTGCATCCCTCTAATATCAAGTTGAGTTGTGAGTTCTGCTGTGTACAGGATTTTGGCCCAATAAGTCATACTTCTGTTTTGTCTGGGTTTAAGAGAAGAAAGTTGTCTTTAACATCTTTAATACACTCATTTAGCTAAGACAGTTCAGGTGTCTCATCTCCTCAGGTTTAGTTTTTTTTTTTTTTTTTAAGATTTATTTTTGGCCTTTTTGGCTTTATTTGACAGGACCGTAATGAGACAGGAAACAAAGTTTGAGAGAGAGAGAGTGGGGTAAGGTTAAGAAATGTCCTCAAGCCGGGATTCGAACTTGGAACCCCCTGACGTGCTACTGCACCATATGTTGGCATGCTAACCCCTAGGATATTGAGCTGACTCATCAGGTTTAGTTAAAATAATTAATTGAGTATCATCTGCATAGCAGTGAAAGCTAATCCAATATCTTCTAATAATGTCTCCCAGGGGTAGCATGTATTTTGTTAACCACAAAGGGCCTAAAACTGATCATTGAGGCACCACATTCTTTACTGGCCAGTCTTGTTAAAGCTGTCCATTTATATTTCCAAACTGGTAACGGTTAGCTTAGTATGACTTAAACCATTGTAGAGCCTGTCCCTGGAATCAATGGTGTCAAATGCAGCACTAAGGTCAAGTAAAACTAATAGCGAGATGCATCTTTGGTCAGCAGCTAAGAGTAAATCATTGGTTATTTTCACTATCTGTACTGTGATGGGGCCTGAAATCTGACTGAAACACTTTAAAAAACATTGTTCATCTGCAGAAAGGAGCATAATTGGGCAGACACAACTTTTTTTCTAGCATTTTAGACATACATGTAATGTTTGAAATAGGCTTATAATTAGCTAAGTTGCTGGGGTTCAGCTGTGGTTTCTTAATAATAGACTTAATAACAGCTAGCTTAAAAGGATTTGGAACATGGCCTAAAGATAAAGAAGAGTTGATAACGTTAAGAAGAGGTTCTCATATTACAGGTAGCAATTCTTTCAGTTATTTTGTTGGCATTTGGTCTAACATACATGTAGCTGGTTTAGAACCATTTATAATTTTATCTAGCTCTGTCTGTTCTATGATTTTGAAGCACTGTAGTTTGTTTTGATTCAGTGGAACGTTTAATGGATCTGAAGGATAAGGCGGTGCAGAAAGTTTAACAATTTCTATTTTCTGTCTAAAGCCTTCTATTTTATCACTGAAAAAAATTATGAAGTCACCACTACTGATTTGCTGTGTGACATTTTGTTCCAAAGATGACAAATTATTTGTTAATTTAGCAATAGTGTTAAATAAAAATATAAGATTTTATATGATTATTTTTCTATCAGTTTGCCGAAGTACTCAGCACTGGCAGATTTTAGAGCCCTCCTATAGGTGGACATATTGTGTTTGTATGCAATTCTAAAGACCTCTAATTTAGTTTTTACCACTTACATTCCAGGGCACTGCTTGCTTAGCATAAGTGTGATGCTGTGTTCACACCAGACGCGGAAGAAGCATCAAGCACGAGTGATTTACATGTGAAGTCAATGCAAAGGCGCGAATAGACATCCTGCAGTATGAATTGCACGAATGGCACTGTGTGAATAGATCGTTTTGCACGTTCTATGCGTTTCGTGCAAATCCATTAGTTCAAAAATCTAAACTTCAGTGGATAATTTTGTGGGGGCTTGATTATGACGTAGCGCCTGTTGTTGGTGTCCCGGGGGAAAATCCTCCTGCACACACCGACAACAGTTTATCAAACTGGGCTCTGTTCAGTCAGAAGCACCGCTGAAAGCTTTCATCATCCAGCTTAAGTTTCTGGAGGAGTTTATAAGCTCACAGAGCTCTGATAGGATCTAGTGCACTCAGACACAGTCCCAAACGCATCGAGGCTGTTTTTCAGCCCTCATAAAGCACATAAACAATTATTTTCTCAATAAAATCCATGTTAGCCATCAAGCACGAAGCTAGAGTCACCGGGCACACAGAAGCCCTGCCCATAACGCGAATAAGCGTCTGTTGCTCAGTGAATTTGTTGCTCAGCCTAACCCTATTTATCCAAACGTTCCACGTCTGGTATTAACACAGCTTGACTTGTTATACCATGGTGTAGTTTTATTCTCTCTAGTTTTTTTTTAATTGGATGGGTGGCACAATATTTAGTGTGTTAGTAAGATAGCATCCATAATTCTGGTTACTAAATCAAGGTCATTTGCATTTGCGGGTACATTTCGAAATAGAGAAAGATCAGGCAAGTTATTTGTGAATTCATCTTTAGTGGACGGGACGATAGTTCTACCAAATTGATATATCTGTATGGATCTGCTAATTTCAGGTAAACACAGCTTATATAGTAAGAGGTAGTGGTCTGTTATATCATCACTTTGTGGGATAATGTCTACATCAATGACCAGTTTCATGAGAAAAAATTTGATCTAATGTATGCTTTAAGCAATGGGTTGAACCAACAGCGTTTTGCTTTTTTATACCAAGTGAATGTAGTTAGTCTATCATCTTGAGCCTTAATGTATCGTTAGCATCATCTATGTGGATGTTAAAGTCTCCTACAATTAGCATTTTATTAGTTTTAACTAGTAAGTCAGAAATAAAATTAGAAAACTCTCTTAGAAAATTGACATAGGGTCCTGGGGATCTATATATGGTGATTAAAGCGAGAGATAACTTTTTTTTATTATATCCGGAAGCATAACATTAAGTGTCAGTACTTCAAAGGAGTTAAACATATGTCCGTTTTTCTGATTAACATATAGAATATCAATAAAGATTGATGCAACTCCGCCACCACATCCAGTTTGACGAGCCTCATGCTTATATAAGATTCCTGGAGGAGCTGCTTTATTTAAACTAATATAGTCATTTTGTTTCAGCCAGGTTTCAGTAAGACAGAGTGCATTAAAATTGTTAACTTTTATTATTTCATTTATGATAAGTGCTTTAGGTGCTAATGACCTGATTTTTAGCAAACCAAGCTTTAAGAAATTTGTATTTTCACTTTTTTTGCAGTTTTTCTGGTTTAATTTTTAATAGATTTTTTTCTAGAGCACACAAAGTTTATTTTTTTATCTAATATTACAAGGAACAGACACAGTCTCTATAGGGTTAGCCAGTAGTGCATTACTGTTATTTAAGTGGGATGAGCAAGAGTCTATATGGCTAAAATGTGAATTTTGTGAATTTTCACTTACTAGTCAGATTGAACGAAGCATGCTGGAGATGTTGTCTGACAGGAGTTTAGCTCCAGCTTGACTGGGGTGCAGCCCATCAGCACGGAAAAGCCTAGCACGCTTCCAGAAAAGATTCCAGTTATTAGTAAAGAGCAACTTCTGTTCTTTACACCTTGTTAATAGCCATTCATTCAGAGCAAAAAGTGTACTGAACCTTTAATTTCCTCGATGGTAGGTAGGAAGCGATCCAGAAATGATGATTTGCGTGGCGGGCGAGGTGTGTCATTGTCTCGATCAGGCTCCTGAAGTGCCATTTCAGGATCACTGTCTACCGCAGCCCGGTGTTGTTCGTCTCCATGTGGAGGACGACAGCTCCGATGCTCTCGCCAATGCTTAGGTACCTTAGCAGAAACATCCTTAACACAGGAATCCTTATCACTGGGAAAGCAATGTGTGTGTACGTTGTTAGTGGAAGCAGTGCGGACTTTGTGAACAATGGAGTCAGTGATGATTGCCACATCGCAACCCGTCTTGCAGAGAAGGGCGAAGTGGTTCTCCATGGAGATGTCGAACACAGGAGGAGGAGACGTTCTGCCCCATGACCTGGTATGCACCTTACGCAACTATACCCAAGGGCCATGGTAGCCAGGTGCCAGAGAAAATTACCCCTGGGTAAACCGTGTCCTTGATGCGCTGGGCCTGGACAGAGAAACGCACCGGGTTGGGGTGGACAAAGTGTTGAGATTGTATCGCACACTTGCCTCAGATGAACAAGCTGCAGTGCACGGCACACCAAGCAAGGCCCTTTTTTTCCGGAGCTGCTCTTGCATCATCTCGCGATTTGTGAATCTGGCTTTCTACTGCTTCCAGCTCCAACACCTCCATTGATGCTTCTCCTGCACTCAAGGATAGACACACAAGCGACATTGCGCAGGGAAAAGAGCAAAGACAGTAAGTGAGGCAATGAGTAAATGAAAGAAGTCGGTAGCTTTAGCTGACTAGCAGTGCTAGCAGGCTAAAGCAACAAGCGGATGCTCGAGACATTTTAAAGTAGATTTGTTTGTATAAATGTATCAAGTGTTTGTTTACCCTAAGTAGGAGAGACAAATACTACTGAATGTGGATGTAATGTGGATCCATTATTTTCCCCCTCTTTAAAGTGTATGTATATATATATATATATATATATATATATATATATATATATATATATATATATATATATATATATATATATTAGGGATGCACATTTCGGTTAATTTTGCTAACCGACAACCGCCGCTCATTAATCGGTTACTATACTATAATTACTATTAATTTTATATTAAACAAATTGACGTGTCTATTTTGTGTCTGACACATTAAATATTGCATAAAATACTGATTTATTTTTATATGCTAGCATATTAATAGTAGAACAATACAACAGAGCATTTTCACGCACATTCAGTGTTTAGCACAGAAGAGCAGAATAAACTAGATAAAATGAATAAAATAAATAGGACTGCCCTAAATTATTTTACACTTAAATAATTAATTTATATTAAAAAAAGAAAACACTGACTAATTATTTTTTATAACAGGCATAGGCTGTTTTTTTCCAATCATATTTTTGTCTTCCGTTAAATAAAATAGCAGACTTCCACAAATCGCTCGCTCCACGGAAAATATGCATTTATTTAATGCCCCGCTTGTATTATTGTAATCACAAAACCTTTTTACATTTTTAATAGAAATCATTATTTTAAAGATTATGTCTTACTATATGGTTTCCTTTCTCTCCATCGCGGCTCAAGTGCGCATGCTGCGTGATGAAAAGACAACAACGCGTGCATATGTTGACTTTTTGTAAACAGCTTTGTTGTTTAAATATGATATTGCATTAATGTGCATAAATGCTTTTATATGCTGTAAAATAAAAGGTAGAGCCTATTTGTTGCGTTTATGATGCAGATCCAGGAACATCAGCGCTTTTTATGGCATCAACACGTCTGTATCATACAGCAATATTCTTCTTCCATTTTGCTTCTTTGGCAAATGTGTCTGTAGGCACGGGTTATCGTCCCGCAAGTTAAGTATGTCTTGCAGTTGAACAAGTGGCTGATCACAGCTAACGTGCTTTTTTCATTCCAAAAACGCGAGGCGCACCTCACTGCCTTTATGTTGACAAGGAAAAAAGAAGAAAAGAAGCGCAGTCCTCTAATGAAACAACTAAATCAGCTGGGTATCGATTTTGCAAAAGTGTTGCTGTATATGTTGTTAAAATTGTAATATTTAATAATATTATGATATTCAAGATTTGTACATTCATACAGCTCTGGATAACTTAAAACAGCGATTAGACCAGGGGTCTCAAACTCAATTTACCTGGGGGCCGCAGGAGGCAAAGTCTGGATGAGGCTGGGCCGCATAAGGGATTTCACAAAAAAAAAGTCCTCAAATGTCATTATTAACAGTTTTAATTATTTCTTCTGAACATGAAGTGTCCTGAACATTAATAGAACATTGAGTGAAGATTATGAACAGTTCCAGGGGCGTAGATTTAGGGTGGACGGTGGGGACGTGTCCCCACCAATATCCACAAACTACCGAAATGTCCCCACCAATAATTTAATTATTACTTAAAAACATGGCGCTGTCAGTATAAACCTAGACATGCCGAAAGGGTTAAATCACGTTCTCTCCTCGAGTCGCACCGCCCCCAAACACATATGAACATTGTGATTGGCTGTGCCTCTCCCTGCTGTCATGTGAGTGGCTGCTTTCAGATCATAGTTTCAGATACAAACAGCGCCAAAACAACTGCGCGGGGGGGAATTTCCCGATGTGTGAGGTGTGTGCCTCGCACAAGTGAGGATGGAGGTAGCAAGAAGAGGTGGATATAAAGAGCTTTTTCCAACGAAAAGTGTAAGTCACATAAACTCAAGTTCGCTACTCAATGAGTCCATCATGATAATGCCGTTATGCTAGTGTTTTCACCGCTTTTACGTCCAGTCTAACGTTAAAGCAGACTAGTCTGTAAACAATAATATTCCCTGAAAACTAACTGCAGAATAAACACCTTCATGTAAACGTATATGACCCTGCCAGTTCTCCTAATCTCTTAGAGTAACATCTCCAATTTTGGTTGAAACAATTTGTCAGAAAAACTACAGCCTGTGCTCCATTTTTTAATAATACTATGAGACATGTTTAATTTGTACGAAAAATGAACGAAAGTCTTTATTAAACTCTCTCTTCATCAGTTAATAAACATTATTTTAACTTGACACTTTCAGGCCTGTAGCCAGTTTATTGAAAGGGGTTATTTGTTTTCTGAAAAACTGAACCTTTTTGCAGTTATTCACCTGATTTTCTGCTTAATTGAGGTATAAATATGACATTTTAGTGACATATTAAGAACTAATTTTTGCTGGGTAATCTTGTTGGATAGTTATTATAACTACACTTTTTGATGTACCAAAACTATTTCCTACGATTTTGTCAAATTGCTTTATTTACACATTTAAACTGTAAGTTTTATTACAGTTTTATAAATAATAAAAATACTTTGAACTAGAAATTAGGACTTTAAATTCTTAGAATAAAGTAATGAAGTACAGTACAGATGCCAAAACCTCTAAATGTCATGTAAAATGAGCATTTTTCTCAGCCTTGTATCTTTATGTTGAGTTATTTCACTTTAAAGGCAATGAAAATAATGTATTTGTCACTATAAAAGTAAAATCACTGAGTCCACACACAGGAGTTGGAAAAAAAATGCTAATTTTAGAAGAAAATATGAAATGGCATTTAGAGGTTTTTGAATCTAAACTCTTCAAATATGTAAATATACTTAATTTTAAAATACATTTTTTTATCATAATTTTCTTTGAGAAATCTGTTAAAACTTGATTTAAATTAAAAACTGAAGCCTATAGGCAAATAACAAACTGGCTATATTATTATAATATATATATTATAATAATGATATATATATATATATATATATATATATATATATATATATAAACAATATTCATTCTTGGCGGGGGTGACTCGTCCCCAGTCCCCACCAATGTCAAGCGCAAACCTACGCCCTTGAACAGTTCTTCTGAACATGGCATTTTTTGCCTACTCCTTGCTGCCAGAGACTTGACAGCGCTTCTTCTCACAAATCTGAACCACATTTGGCTTTAGAGCGGAAGCAGTTGAGACCCTCAGTATGGCTTGGGGGAATTCACTCAAAACTTCCATTCCCTCACCCACTGCAGAGTGGATGCTCGCACACTGAATAGCGGTGTTATCGCGCGCGTACTGATCAGCTGTGTTGTCGCGCGCCTACTGAAGGGCGGGACCGAAGGTGTGCCGCGTCGCGGGGGCACTGTTGATCATTTTGGAAGGGCACTTTCTATCCAAGACTAAAAAGGGCATGTGCACTGCACAGGTTGAGCCCTATGTGTGCACGTGCCTCCCCTCACCTAAAAAAAAGGCGTATATATGTATAAATAAAACACCCCCAGTCCAGTCACATCAGTCTGTACCAGTCTGTATCTACCTATAATATATATAAAATGCAGGCTGTAGCTAGGTAGGTGGCAGGCTGCAGATAGGTAGCTAAGTGGCAGGCAGGGGCGGGAACAGCTTACCTTGGTTCTGGCCGGCGCGAGTTCCCTCCTAACACTTCCTGCCCGTCACAGCGTCTAACAGAGGGGCGGGGTGCGTGGTGACGTCACCGGCATCCCCGCCCCTTTGTTTACACGGCAGGCGGGGAATGCCAGTGACCACTGTGTACAGATAGACTCTGATTCTGTCAGTGTACAGCGGTCGGCGCGGGCCACAAAATATTGCACAGAGGGCCGCAAATGGCCCGCGGGCCGCGAGTTTGAGACCCCTGGATTAGACCTTTAGAGCGGCAATAATGCGTCCTGAAGTAAAGCGAAACGGCTATAAACCTCAGCAAGATAGAGTGATTATTTATAGATAAAGTATGACTCTGCATATAAAGTATAACTATAGAAACTGTGTTCATCTTAACTGAAAGCTTCTGCGTGTTTGCTGGCCTCACGCATCGCGCACCTGTCAGCCAGTCAGCACGTAACCCCAAAGGATTAAACAATTGCGCACATCACTATACGGTTACAAAAAAGTTTGCGCTGTTATAATCCACTTACCTTTTAATAAGTTTTGATAAGATTACAATCCGCTATTAAAAACAACAACAACAATAACTGAATGTTTTGAATGGGTAATGTAGCCGTGGCGGGATGCATTTTGGTCCCCGCCATAGAAGAATGAATGTAGCGGAAACCAGGCTCTTTAAAAGTTCTCTCTAGTTGTCTTGACAACACAAACTGCTGCTCTGGGATGAGCCGCATGCAAAAGATGCCCCTCTTAACGCAAAGGTGCATTCAATCGGCCCCTTATGCAGTCAAACTTAAAATATATAATAATCTTAATCATATTAAAATCTGAGTATTGGTGTCTTATGTGAAAGTACTCAGTCTCTGGTGAAGTCGCGAGCTGTCAAAGACAGGGCATTACTCTGCCTTTCAGCATGAGCCCTCCAAGTTTAGCGTGTTTTCTCATTAAACGCAACGAAAGCGTATGCTTCGCGTTGTTGTGTCAGAATCCTTGTGAAATACAGTAATACTTTAGGACGCTTAGTTGAAGCAAATTTGATGAACGTGATCATGAGTGTTGAATCTGAGGGCAGTCGCTCCAGTATGGAAGGCCGTTGAGGCCAAAACGTCTGTAGCGCGTTGTGTGTGTCTGTCTGTGTGTGTCTGTGTCTGTGTCAGGGGTGGAGTGATCGACGTATCTGAGTAAGGGCGTGTGCGCACGAGACGCACCTGAAGGACGGTGGGGATGAGTTGCGCGCGACATAGGCTACCTGAAGAGCTAGGTGGGATGCAGGGGAGAGGGTCGTGCAATGTGTTTAATGACCGGTTTGTGAGAAATTATCATTCATATGCGGGCATTTGGGAGTCTCTGTGCACTTGCGGGATACTCCTAGTCTTAGCAACTGGATGAATGTAAAGGAGGATTAAGCAAAATTGTTTCTACTCTATAACTAATGTTCTCAACTCACAGCAATAAAACTTTACAATGAGTGCAACAGTTTGTATTCTATAGTTTATTATTATAATTTTTCATTTTCCCTATCTGCAATTCCTATATTTTGGCTTTTTTTTTTTTGCAGTCCACTTAAAATCCAACATGGAAGTCAATGTTTTCGTTATTGGCATTGATTGTTTTGAAATTTAAATGTCATTAACATGCCTGTGTTTTAATTTCTTTAATAAATATGGCTGTCAAACCAAGGATCTTGATGGTTTGTTGTGGGTATGTTGTTTACATGAAGAAATCTGTGTTACAGGTTAAACAAAAATTCTAATAAACAATTATATTTTGAATTTAAATAGTTTTTGTCTTGCGTTTACATTAATTTTACATTTGAATAATCTAAAATAAAAGTGTCAGTATTTTAAATGTGATTGATCGCAATAATTTTTTTTAAAGTTGCGATTAATTAATTTTTTTTTAATCGATTGACAGCACTAAAATATAAATATATATATATATATATATATATATATATATATATATATATATATATATATATATACACTTTAAATAGGGGGAAAACAATGGATTCAGTAGCGAACCTTAAGTGACTTACACTTTTCACTGAAAAAAAGGTCCTTTTTGCTCCCGCTATCCTCACCCTTGTGTGTCACACACCTTATTCTTGCACAAGAAATTCCCCTGCGCTGTTTTGGAGCTGCTTTTCTGAACACAGCTACAGCCTCTCACATGACAGCAGGGAAAGGCACAGCCAATCACAATGTTCAAATGTGTTTCGGAGAGGTGTGACTCAAGGAGAGATAAGACTTATGTCCAGGTTAATATTGACAACGCGATTTTTAATTAAATTATTGGCGGGGACATTTCAATAGTTGATTTCCCTCCACGTCCCCTCCATCCATGCTAAATCTACGCCCCTTTTTTTAGGCAAGACGCTTCTCACATAGCTGCCTGTGGTGCTTTTTTATGCTTCTGAAACGGCAGACGCCATAATTCCACGTGTCAGCGCTTTCCTGTTTGTTTTTTTTTATTGTGGGCGTTCTGCATAATTTGGTTGCACAATTCTGATTGAGCAGAAAGAAAGTGTGCTCACTCAATTGGCTAGTAAAGCTGTCACACACAGACGGCAGTCACACACAGATGACAGTGATGCATTTGCTTTAGCGGGGATAGTTAGGCACGCTTCTGTTGATGTTGTCAATCTGGCAACCTCCGCTTGTGTGTTTTGAACCAAGCATGGGATATTTAGTTCTTTGTAAGGAATACTTTCACACTAGCTAGTTTTAAGTTGTTGTTGAAAACGTTCTAAAATTCTTGATCATTCTAATGTGTTTATATTTTATTTTTTTCTATGTTGAATCCTTGTATTTTATTGCATGCTTAGATTCTCTGTTGGTTGTAGTGCTTTTTGGTTTTAGAAAAGTGCATTATAAATAAAATATTATCATTACTTAAAAGGACACCGATGGTGCAAAATCTACTTTTCAAGCTGTTTGGACAGAAATATGTATAGGTAAAGTGTACAAACTGTCAAATTGGGGACATATAAACACACCCAGTCCTTTTTTTCTTTTTTTTTTTTTCAATTTAACAACAAAAATGGTGGACCAATCGAAGCTGTTTTGAGATCGACTGTCACACTCAGACGAACCATAGTATTAATATTAAATCTTAAAAAAGGGGTAAACTAGTCGCCCTTTAAGATGTCAACTGACCCCAAATAATGTTTAGTTAAAGGTGTAGTAGAAGATCTGCCAGAATGGTAGCAATAGCTTAGATACTTTACGTCCCTCCCCTGCTGTCCAAACCCACGCCTCTTTAAGTCATGAACACACGAACGCGCACTGATTAGATAGAACACTAGATCATGTCATTCACCAGTTAGAAAACTCTGTGGAGACACTCACTTTGTCAAGCGTAGTTGTTGACAGGCCAACAGGTGCAGGAATTACATTTCCCCAAAACTGTGTCACAGACTGTCACTGTTCAAAAATGAACAAATGCGTGAATATAAATCAAACTTCACCTCAATAAAGCTGCTTAGGTGAAAGAGCACATTTACTTATGTTTTGTTATTAAACTAAATAAAAATTTGATCAGAAATAAGTAATGCTAAAAACAGAAATATCCAGTCATATTTTTGCATTACACCTACATTCATGTCACCAAGACAATGAGTGACTTTTTATTTTCAGTTGTCCTCACTGATCCTCATACATCGCTTGTTTTTATCTCCTTTTTCACTTGAACAACTAAACGACTGCTTAGGTTTTTTAACCGACTATATTAATAATGCTGTAAAAGGTAATCAATCAACTTAAAAATAGCCAATCTTTTGGCAGACATTTTCAGTGGTTAAAAAACACTGTTGTGCATATAAACCTATTCATGAGCACACAATCTACATAAGCTTTGCATGACTAAAATAGTTTTAAAAGATACCTGTCTAAAATAAATACTTTAACCGTGGTGTCATCCTTCTGATTTTTGTTTTGAACTGCATAACAATATTTCCCTCCAGCGTTTAAAAGTAAATTTTGTTAATTTGCTTGCAGCAAAAATCTTTTTGTTCTATTTTTTTGTTTTTGAGGTATTTATTTTTAGTGCTTGTAATAAAATTCAAACCCCTAGTAGCATTCAAGTTTTAGGCTAGTCAGAGATGTGTTTTGATCTTAATTTTTAGTTGATCCACAACATTTTGAAAAATTATTTTTCAGTGAACAAACCATGATTTAAAAAAATACTATTGCTGAGAGAATTATGATTATTCTGTTTTTAATTCCTTTGCACTATAAACTTAAGTATATCTCACCATGTGCCCTGCTATCAGTTTAGGATGTTGCATAACTGCCCACTGCTGGTCATGTCTTTTTTCTGTTAGACCATGCTCTATGGCTCTTTGGAACACTGTTGCGTAACGGTCATTTACTTGTGCGTTTTTAATTAGCCACATCTGTATTTTCTAGACCTGGTAGGAACTGTAGCAGCTGCATTTGGCACTAAGTGAAATTTATTAATCGAATATGACAACAATTTTAGAAAATGTCAGAGCAACCAGTCAGCAGAGTGTTAGAGTAATCCAGTCTAGAGGTTATAAAAGCATGAACTACATCTGACGTAGCATGTTTCTTCACTAAGTGCTATTTCTGAGATGAAAAAAGGCAGCCTTTTGTGACTTGAGATATGATTTTCAAAAGTTTATTTGCTTAATTTACTTAATTTAACAGTAGAATTAATTCTTAAATTGTGTCCCTCTAATTGCTGGTTGAGTTTTGGGATCTGCTGTGTACAGGATTTGGGCTCAATAAGTAACAGTTGTCGGATATTCAAAGAAGAAAATTTTCACCATACTTTTTCAACTTTAATACACTCAGTTAGCTTATGCATTTCTGAAGTCACATCAGGTTTTTGTTGTAATTTAAAATAAAGCATCATCTGCATAACAGAAAGCTAATCTCATGCCTTCAAATAATGTCTCAGAGAGGCAGCATGTATATTGTAAATAGCTAAGCAGCCTAAAACTGATCCTTGAGGCACTCCATACAATGTATTAACAGCCTGGGGTCAGCAAATGCATGTAGCATTTTAGTATAGTATTTGAGCTTAAAACATTCTGTCATGTTGATCGTATTTATAAGGCAAACAGATTTGAAAAATGTAAATAGTATTTTTTTGTAAATACTCATACAGTTGCGAGAAAAATTATGTGAATCATTTGGGATTGTTTGTATTAAGGCATAGATTTCACAGATAATGTTTTCTGATCTTCAGAAGTCAGACCAGTAGAAAAATGCAGTATGCTTAATTTAATACCACACAATTATGATATCTGTTCATATTTTATTGAGCACAACATGTAAAAATATACAGTGTAGGGTGGCTAAACAAGTAAAACATATGTTAATTATGAAAAATAAGTTTAGTTACTGGTTAACCCTTCCGTAGCGGAAGTGAGCTCAACCAAGCATTTTCTGTAGTTCCAGATCAGACCTGCACAATGGTTAGGAGGGATTTTGGACCTTTCTTTTTTACAAAACTATTTCAGTTCAGCAATATTCTCAGGATGTCTGGTGTGAATCACTCTCTTTAGTTCATGCCACTGCATCTCAGTTGGGTTTAGGTCTGGACTCCAGAAGGTGTATTTTCTGATATTGAAACCGTTCTGTTATTCATTTACTTCTGTGCTTTATGTCGATGTCTTGTTGCATCACCCATCCTCTCTAAGTTCTATGTGTGGAGTGTTGTGTGGGGGGGGGAAAAAAGGTACAGCACACAAACAACAAAACCTCATCCCAACTGGGAGGGGCATCATGGTTTGGGGATGCTTTGCTGCCTCCACCATATTTTCCAATTGGGATGAAGTTTTGATGTTGGTGTGCTGTACTTTTTCCCCTCCACATAAAATATTCTGTGTTCTCTCCAAACAACTCAATTTTGATTTCATCTGTCCACAAAATAGTTTGTCACTAGTGCTGTGGAACTTTCAGATGCTTTTTGCAAACTTCAAATGATTTTTTTTTGTTTGTTTGTTTTTAACAACGGTGCTTTCCTCCATGGTGTCCTCACATAAATTTCACTTTTGTTTAATGTTTCACTTATTGTGGATTTCTCAGAGATTTCTTTAGGCCTTTAGCTGACACTCTAGGATTTTTTCACCATATTGAGCATTTAATGCTGTGCTCTTCTAAACTTCCTCCATTTGTAGACAGTCCGTCTTGCTGTAAACACATGAACATTAAGGTTTTTAGAAATACTTTTTAATAAAAAAACATGCACACACAAATCCTATCAGTCCTATTATCTCCTATCAACATGCACGCGCGCACTCACATACGCACGCACATGCACACACACACTTATTGTGCTGTTTTTTGCACATCTACTTGCGGTAAATGTGACAGGATGCCCACCATGCACACCAAGTAAATTTATACTCCTGTAAAAATTTTCTATTATAGATACTTTACATATATACATGATTTAACATCCAGAATTTTAAACTCCTGTTGTATAATAGTATGATTTATAATTCTACTGACACTGTAGCCGTGGTGAATTCCGTTATTGTGATTTACATAGTGATTTAACTGTCTTTCTTTGATTTAAAAACTTTGTAAAAACATTGTAAAATATCTGCTTAAGGGTGCAGCTGGATAGCTGATAGTCAAAACAGATCATTTAATTACAGTTTCTTTGCCAACACTGTCTTGTGGTGTCATGGACCCAAATTGTGCAGAAATAAAATGAGTTTATGGTCTTTTGACAAAATTGGCTGCTGTTGTTGATATAAAGAATCACTTGTCATTAAATTAAATTAAAGTTTATTTGTTTTTTTTGTTTGTTTGTTTTTTGCATAAGATGATGTAATTTATCAATGTGTTCTTTACACCTGCAGATCTCCCACTACGTCAGACTGTTGGTGAGGAATGTGTTGTGTTCATGCTCAACTGGAGGGAGAATGAGTATCTGACTCTACAGGTGCCCCAGTCACTTGTCAACAACAATCCGTATATAAAGGTATCTGACCAAAATGTCCTAATCACATTTTGTTCTACACAGGTTAAGATTTCTTACTTCTGTATTTTGCTTTTCACACTGTAACAAATACAGCTTGGGCATCTGATAGCATCCACCTGTAAGGAACTTCCAGGACCTAAAGAGAGCAGACGCACAGCTAAAGAGCTTTGGGAAGTGGTTGTGCAAATCTGCAGTTTCTCTAGCCAGCACAAACGCACCAGTGACAGCAGAGTGAGCCTTCTTAAACAGAGAGAGTCATCTCTTGGTATTCTGCCCCGGTAAGACAGAGGGAAATTTTAATACAGTAATAAATTATAAAATATTCCTGCTTTATATGGCTGCCTGGGAAAAAAAAAAAAATCAGACAGAGCATATTTGGGTATCTGCAATGTCCTGTGATAAAGTGTTTATTTGCAAAATAATTATGCATTATATATTTATGTTAATGTATTATATATATGTTATGTAAATAATTAGGTTAATATTTTGTTACACGTTTTTATGCTTTTAGGAGCAAATTCATCACTTTTGTGAAAAAAATACGGGTAAGCATAAAAATGTTAAGTTTTGTTTGTGCTTTAAAACCTTTAAATTTAATCTGCAATAACTCTTATGTTTTTAGGAGCCATTGGTTTTGACTACACTCATCTCTTTGTTTGTGCGGCTGCACAGTATTGTACGGGTATGTGGTAACCAGTGTAGAGGATGTTTCTCCACAAAAGCACTGATTACTTTTTTGATTTTAGTTGATGTCTATATATAAATGCTGTTTGTTTGTTTGTTTGTTTGTTTTTAGGATGATATAGTCAATGAAGTGACTGCTGAGCACATCTCCATATGGCCTTCATCTCTCACAAAGTAAATCAAAGCCAATAAAATTGTTTCTTTATTATATGAAGAAATGTTTCTGTATTTATATCTGTACATGCTTGATAGTGTAATGTTAGTGTAAAATGCTCTGGTGTTTATTCAGTTTACAGTCTGTGGATGTTGACGCTGTGGTCATCACTTTAAAGGAGCTGGTTAACTATGCCCTCAGCCTCAACCCCAACAATCAGTCATGGCTGTGCACACAAGCCGACATTTACTTTGGTAAGTATAAGTCATATATATATATATATATATATAAAATATTGTAAATATTATAAATAAATAATAAAATATTATATATATATATTTATATATATATATATATATATATATATATATATATATATATATATATATATATATATATATATATATATATAT
Source organism: Danio rerio (assembly GCF_052040795.2). Taxonomy (NCBI): domain Eukaryota; kingdom Metazoa; phylum Chordata; class Actinopteri; order Cypriniformes; family Danionidae; genus Danio; species Danio rerio. Next base: position 19,102,496 of record NC_141039.2, on the reverse strand, counting down.
ATAATGTTCAGATAAGTATGAACAGAGCCCAGACAATGCAGTTATACCAACAGAATATTCGAGCCACTCAAAGAGAATGTTATAATCAATTGCATCGATTGCAGCCCTGAGGTCCAACAATATAAACAGAGAAATGCAATCACGATCGGACAATAAGAGCAGGTCATTTATAATATGCAATGCCATAACTCACAAATGCCATTTCTCACAAATATAGTTTTTCTGTGGGAAGGAACATAATTGAGTAGGTTCAACTTTTTCTAGTATCTTTGATAGAAAAGTCAGGTTTGAAATGGATCTGTAGTTTACTAATTAAATAGGATCAAGCAGTGTTTTCTTTCTCTTTTTTTAATTACAGCCTTAATGACACCTAATTTAAAGGTTTTAGACACAAGTCCTAAAAGTAGGGTTTGAAACAAAATGTTAGGAACAGGTTTCCCAACTTCTGAGAACATTCATTTATTCATTTTTTTTTCGGCTTAGTACCTTTATTAATCTGGGGTCGCCACTGTGGAATGAACCGCCAACTTATCCAGCATATGTTTTTCATCAATCTTGCGTGTGAAAAAACACATAAAACGCCACTGCATAATTTTTTGTTTTCTTTAATCTTTTCTAAAAATAATGGAGCAATTGTGTCTAATGTATTAGAAAGGACAGAATCAATAGTTGCAGCTGTCTGGAAAGCTAAGGAAATTAGAAAGATCAGGTAGGTTACTGACAAAGTCATTATTAGTGCTACAGTAGCTGGTTATGTAGACCAATAAATGCACAAAATACAAGATATTAAATTGTGATCTAAAAAGTCATCACTCTCCTACACAACTTCGAAATTATATTTATACCATATTATAATGTTACATCCGAAGTATGTTCTGAGATGTGCAATTTCACTCCAACAGAGGTGACTATTTCTAGGAAGGCCAGACTTGATGCATTTTTTTTCATTATCTATTTAAATCTTACATTCACCAACAATTACAATTTTATCTGTGGCCAAAATTATTTCGATTAAGAAATCATCAAATTCTTTTGTAAAGTGTGTGTACTGCCCTCGAGGCTGGTACAGTTGGCAATATAAATTTAGATTTATTGTTTACTTTGTACTTTAAAGGGTCATGACACCCCCTCACTTTCGGTTCAAGTCTCCCTCAGAATGTTTTTAAAAGATGCTTTATAATGAGCGTGGAGCTCCGCAAGCAAAGGACAGGTGTGGGCGTAACCAGCAAGAGAGAAGGAGGGACAACTGTTGTCAGTTAGCTCACAAAATGAGACACAAACCGTGAGGAGACGCATGATTTTATAGTCTACTAAGTTAAAATGCAAAGAAATATACAGTAATTTAATGCCCTGTTACATTTGTTATTCGTAATTTCATATACAGATAACCACAATTTATATAATTAAAAAGATAATCGTATTCATATAAACATTTTAAATGAGGACTTTTCCCTCAATCCCCGGGTCTGAATCATAAGCAGGGTTCAACGCTAAGGTTCCGATTTTTACTGTGGGACAGTGGTTGCCAAATTCTCACTGGCCCCACCAAGAAAAAAAAAAAAAAGTGAGTGGGTGGGTAAGTGAGTCGGTGTGGGTGTGTATTTACGGTACGTAAATTTTTTGCAATGTTTTTTTTTTTTTTTTTTTTTAAGGAAAATTATTCAGTTCATCAAGGCGACATTTATTAAATGTAAAAAAATGTAAATTTGCTAAATATTTATTAAAAGTTTAAATAACTGCTTTCTTATTGTATGTAGTTTCAAATAAAACTATTATTCCAGACATTATTTGCTTTTATTATTATTGCTTTTATTACTATTACTATTACTCTGAAGTGTGGAGCAATGAAGCTGAAAATTCATCTTTAAAATCACTGGAATAAATTAAATTAAATTATAAAATACTTTTGAACATTATTTTATAGTGCAACATTTCACAATTTTGCTGTATTTATGATACAATAAATGCAGCCTTGGTGAGCAGGAGAAGCTTATTTTATATATTAAACAATCATACTGACCCCAAACTTGAGCAATCGTGTATATAATATTTTATAAGCGAAAGTATGCACTTTAATTTTAACAACCCACAGACATCGTCACCAAATACAAATCAGAGGTCAGACTTTCTCATACAGAGCCTCATTTCAGTTGTCAAGTTGTGTAAAAATATATCTATTGAATTAATCAATCTATTTAAAAAACATTGGCTAGAATTCTGCATTATAGGCTTAAATTATAGAGAGACATTGCTATCTGATGCAGTCTCAGTTCATATGCAAAGCAGAACAATGTTGATCTTTCTTTCGAGCTGTCAGTGCAGAAATGAACAAAACAACAGGCCTAATACAACATATTATAAGATTAAAATATGGAAAAGTGATCAGATGGTAACTTCGGTCAATTTTTCTAATGTATAAACAGCTCTAGGTAATATTTCAGCATGCTTTCACTTTCGCATTAGACATGAAGCGCACATTTACTGGCAGGAATGACA